>NC_064643.1:167379561-167682592 GCF_023864345.2 Schistocerca serialis cubense | reverse complement strand
CATCACCCGACTTAATTCGACTACATTCCATTATCCTCGATAAAGCACACATTCTGACGGACCTGCTGCAGAAAGCTAGCTATCGCAAAGGCCAACCGTGCACCGAGGCAGAAACTCCGCCTGTCCTCTGAGTTAACAAGACTAGTTAGAGACGCTAGAAACAAAAGGAAACATTACCAAAAAGCAAAAACAATAGAAGTGAAGAAAGTAAGACTGGAACTATACCGTGATGCAAAGCAAAAATATAAAAACGAACTGTGCAAGAGCAGACAGGATCACTGGAACAATTTTTTCAAATCTCAGTTGCAGAAAAATACATGGGGGAGGGGGGGGGGGGGGAGGCGTGACGTTTCAGATTTCAGACAGACAAGGTAGAGACGCCGACAACACTGCCACACACACGGCACTGTTACACGGGGCGGCAGATGTCCAGCAGAGAAGCTTCTCCCTGATGACGAAAGGACGAATGACCAGCGACATCACACAAACGTACGAAGAGAAATGGATGAAAACTACACTAATCACCCGTGACAGTCCCATTTGGCCAAGAAGAGGTAGCATTAGAATTAAACAAGTAAAGAAAAGAAGACTCCCGGTCCAGATGGCATACACTAAGAATCATTCGAAAATGCAGTTGCAGATGTCATCCCTTTCTAAGAGAGTTGCTGAATGAAACATTGCTGCAAGTAGAGTCCCTGCCACATGGAAAACCGCGAACGTGGGAATGATAACGAAATCAGAGTACCGGGACCCAACAAACCCAAAAACATACACGACCGTCTGCCTCTTTGACACTTTGGCTAAGGCGCAGGGAGGCTCCTATTTGTGATCGAGCACAGTCACACAGGAGGTTCTACGGCCTTAGTCCACATTAATATGGCTTTAGATCCAAAAGCTCAATAGACGACGCAGTTAACCTTGCACTGGAAATAATACAGAGGGCGGCAACAATCTACTGGGTGTAAGCGTTGGGGGTAGTAACAATAGCCATGTTCCATATGTTCATCTTGACCAACTGCATGGTACTGACATAGCGGTCGCCTTCCACATGACATTTTCCTCCAAGTCTGGTGTCAGAACATTTCGGGTACGTCCAGCTTCCTGAAATGATCCTGTCTCAGACAAACGCCCAAACACTGTTGCAAACATGGAATGTTGTTGTTTTTGTCGGCGGGTGTACGTCTCCTGATACAACCTTGCTGCCTGACACCCGTTGCCCTTTGCCTTTGCATAAGTAAACGCCACGTCGGCAAGCTCTCGATTCAAATACGAAACCATTGTGTACAACGCTCTATCACATCCACTACAACGTGAGTCAGCAAGAGAGGTGAATGTGACACAACATTACCAGTTACTATGGCAGGAGAGAGCGCTAGGGCATGACGTACGAGGAACAGTACCACCGTCTAGGAGGAAACCACGCATACTGCAACTGTGGCTGCATGGTACATCGCCCATTAGACCGCAGTCTCTCTAGCATGGAAACCATGCATTTCCGAACGTAAGTTCGTTAGACCCTTTTTTACTTCGTATCCTCTCATCGATCAATCTCTAGAGTTTGTACACGGTGGAGAAAGTGAGCCTGTACACTGCGCTGCTTTTCTGGCAAGGCTAAGAGATGCAGACGCCAACAATCCCATACAATGCGACCTCAGCAGTCATTAGACTCCGCGGAACTTAACGGACTTCGAACGTGATCAGGTGATAGGGTGTCACTTGTGTCATACATCTGCATGTGAGGGTTCCACACTCCTAAACATCCGTAGGTCGTTTCCGATGTAATAGTGAAGTGGAAACGCGAAGAGACACGTACAGCACAAAAGCGTACAGGCCGACCTCGTCTCTTGGCTGACAGAGACCGCCGACAATTGTAGAGGATCGTATTGCGTAACAGGCAGACATCTATCCAGGCAATGGCACAGGAATTCCAAACTGCATCAGGATCCACTGCAAGAACTATGACAGTTAGCCTGGAGGGGAGAAAACTTGGATTCCATGGTCGAGCGGCTGCTCATGAGCGAACATCACGCCGGTAAATGCCAAACGACGCGTCGCTTGCTGTAAGGAGCGTAAACACTGGATGAGTGAACAGTGGAAAAACGTTGTGTGAAGTGACAAATCACGGTGCACAATGTGGCGACCCGATGGCACGGTATGGGTATTGCGAATGCCCGGAGAACGTCATCTGTCAGCGTGTGTAGTGCCAAGAGTAAAATTCGGAGGCGGTACTGTTATGATACGGTCGAGTTTTTCATGGAGGGGGCTTGCACCCCTTGTTGTTATGCTTGGCACTATCACAGCACAGGCCTACATTGATGTTTTAAGCACCTTCTTGCCACCCACTATTGAAGAGCAATTCGGGGATGGCGATTGCATCTTTCAACACGATCGAACACCTGTTCATAATTCACGGCTTGTGGCTGCGTGGTTACACGACAGTAACATCCCTGCACAGTCCTGACCTGAATCCTAAAGTACATCTTTGGGAAGTTTTGGAACACCGACTCCGTTCAGGGCCTCACCGCTCGACATCGATACCTCTCCACAGTGCAGCACTCCGTGAAGAATGGGCTGCCACTCCCGAAGAGCCCTTTCAGCGCCTGATTGAACGTATGTCTGCGAGAGCGGGAGCTGTCGTCAAGGCTAAGGGTGGGCCAACACCGCACTGAATTCCAGCATTACCAATGAAGTACGCCACGAACTTGTAAGTCATTTTCATCCAGGTGTCCGGATACTTTTGATCACATAGTGTATCATGGCACGCCATGTGGTGCCTCTCAAGCGACCGCACCGTCGTGGCAGTTTTTAACAGGACGCGTGTCTGTACGAACTGTCTATGTGATGTTGAGGTATTTTTGTAGCCAGCAAGATCTCCATAGAACACGTACGGAACCAGCTCGGATGTCAATTCCTTACCGCTGCCAGTATTCAGAACATCAAAGATCAGTTACAGCAGTTGTGGGCCAGATTGCCTCAGGACAGGGTACAAAGGCTTCATGACGCTCTTTCCAACTAAATCAGTCAGCGCATTGAAATCAGAGTGGGTACGACGTCATTCTGATAGGTGGGCTCATACTGCTAAAGTCTACGTAAATTTCACTCTGTTTTGTAACCACTGAAATGTCATTTTAAATCAACTGTCAATCTCCACTCCTACCTCAAGTTCTGAAACCTGACTAATCAATGCATTAAATTAAGTATTACCAGCATCAAGACAAAATATGTAACAAATGTAACCATACACGCAGAAGGTAGAAAGAGAAGAACTATCACATTATATCTATTTTTATTTAAAATTCATCCACAACCTATTATGTATCTTATTTATTATCGTTATCTAAGTTAGCAACAAGTTTAAACAACAATTCGCGTATACATTTGTGTATATTATATATTATTACCTTTGTTTCTTTTTTTAAATTTTATCCTTTTATAGAATTTTCAACAAAACATGTACTAATGAGAAAACTGGGTTTGTATGACATAATATGTAAAATGCCCAAGAACAAATAAGAGAACTACAAAAACAAGCAGCCAAAGTAGGACTACAAATATCCTATGAAAAAACAAAGTCTATGACAAACATCTGTGATGCTCCTCAAAATATTGCAGTTGACAACAACACAAAACAGATTCCTTTAAATACCTAGGAGAGTGGATTACATACAATGCCAAAGAACAGATAGCTATAGAAACTAGAGTGCACAAAATGGAAAGAGTGTTTCATATGACCAAAAACGTTTGTAATAAAAAATCCTTGTCCTGGAACACGAAATTAAGACACTACCAAACAGAGGCCAGACCTGAAGCTCTCTATGCGGCAGAAACTCTTAAACTAACAAGAAATGTAGATCTTGAGAAACTAGAGAAGGTCGAAAGAAGAATTTTAAGGAAAATACTGGGAGCTAAAAGAAACGATAATGCTGAATACAGGTTAAGACCAAACAGAGAGCTATATCTGAAAACGGAGAAGCTAACTGATGTAATGAGGAAGAGGAGACTACAGTTTTTTGGACATATATTCAGAATGGATAACAACAGACTAACCAAGCGGATTTTCACATTACTCAATAGCTACAAATCCAAGCCAGCATGGTTCATAGAGACTGAAAAGGACGTTGAAAATGCTGGAGTTACAATAGACACAATAGAAAACAGAACACATTTCAGAAAGGCAGTTCAAAAGGCAGAATTTCAGGAGAGAAAGAAAATAACTAGACGAAAGTGGACTCAAGAAGAAAGGGAACAACACTCTAAAAGGATGAAGGAAATTTGGAAACTGAAGAAATCTAATACAATGAAGAGTAGCCAAAGTTGATTCATCGTACCCTCCAAATGCGTTATTCGAAGGAAAAAAAAATGTAAAATCACACAGTGTACGTCCTACCATATAAAAACAGGTATCAGGTCTTTGTTTACGAAATAAATAAATAGATAAATAAACAAAGCCATTGAAATGACGTCAGTTACCCTCTCAATCCTCCTGTTCCCCGTGTGGGTGTTTCACTCCTTCCTTTTTTTTTTTGTCAGGTGTTGCAGTTACGTCACTTAGCACTTCAGACTGCTGCTCACAGAACTCTGCAAACTGAAATCGTACAGAGTAGCGTTGGAGCATCTCGACTGATCTACCTAGTAACTGCTGGTCGTCGCCAGTACTGCAATCAGGTTTCATAGTGTCTGCTTGATGCAGAAGGTTTCGATCGATAGAGTGCAAGACACTGAAAAAGTTGTAGTAGCTGGTATCATACGATTAGTCAGAGCTACAACCTTAACACACAGGTAGAGTGGCCAACTTCAGTTAAATCTGCAAAATTTATTATGCCAAAAAATCTCTTTACAATTAAACACATAGTGGCGTCATATTTACTTTACTACAACATGTTCAAAGCAGAACGAGAGCACAAATTAAAGGTGTCATAAAGTTTAACAGTTTATGGTTAATCATACATAGGTACTACAATTCAGAGAAAATGGTCTTCAGCACATATACGCCATAACGGGTGCACAAGAAAAATAAGAATCATACACTCCTGGAAATGGAAAAAAGAACACATTGACACCGGTGTGTCAGACCCACCATACTTGCTCCGGACACTGCGAGAGGGCTGTACAAGCAATAATCACACGCACGGCACAGCGGACACACCAGGAACCGCGGTGTTGGCCGTCGAATGGCGCTAGCTGCGCAGCATTTGTGCACCGCCGCCGTCAGTGTCAGCCAGTTTGCCGTGGCATACGGAGCTCCATCGCAGTCTTTAACACTGGTAGCATGCCGCGACAGCGTGGACGTGAACCGTATGTGCAGTTGACGGACTTTGAGCGAGGGCGTATAGTGGGCATGCGGGAGGCCGGGTGGACGTACCGCCGAATTGCTCAACACGTGGGGCGTGAGGTCTCCACAGTACATCGATGTTGTCGCCAGTGGTCGGCGGAAGGTGCACGTGCCCGTCGACCTGGGACCGGACCGCAGCGAAGCACGGATGCACGCCAAGACCGTAGGATCCTACGCAGTGCCGTAGGGGACCGCACCGCCACTTCCCAGCAAATTAGGGACACTGTTGCTCCTGGGGTATCGGCGAGGACCATTCGCAACCGCCTCCATGAAGCTGGGCTACGGTCCCGCACACCGTTAGGCCGTCTTCCGCTCACGCCCCAACATCGTGCAGCCCGCCTCCAGTGGTGTCGCGACAGGCGTGAATGGAGGGACGAATGGAGACGTGTCGTCTTCAGCGATGAGAGTCGCTTCTGCCTTGGTGCCAATGATGGTCGTATGCGTGTTTGGCGCCGTGCAGGTGAGCGCCACAATCAGGACTGCATACGACCGAGGCACACAGGGCCAACACCCGGCATCATGGTGTGGGGAGCGATCTCCTACACTGGCCGTACACCACTGGTGATCGTCGAGGGGGCACTGAATAGTGCACGGTACATCCAAACCGTCATCGAACCCATCGTTCTACCATTCCTAGACCGGCAAGGGAACTTGCTGTTCCAACAGGACAATGCACGTCCGCATGTATCCCGTGCCACCCAACGTGCTCTAGAAGGTGTAAGTCAACTACCCTGGCCAGCAAGATCTCCGGATCTGTCCCCCATTGAGCATGTTTGGGACTGGATGAAGCGTCGTCTCACGCGGTCTGCACGTCCAGCACGAACGCTGGTCCAACTGAGGCGCCAGGTGGAAATGGCATGGCAAGCCGTTCCACAGGACTACATCCAGCATCCCTACGATCGTCTCCATGGGAGAATAGCAGCCTGCATTGCTGCGAAAGGTGGATATACACTGTACTAGTGCCGACATTGTGCATGCTCTGTTGCCTGTGTCTATGTGCCTGTAGTTCTGTCAGTGTGATCATGTGATGTATCTGACCCCAGGAATGTGTCAATAAAGTTTCCCCTTCCTGGGACAATGAATTCACGGTGTTCTTATTTCAATTTCCAGGAGTGTATTTAGTGGTAGCTAACGCACTCACATTTGATGGGATCAGACGGTCATCACTTCCTGTTTAGCTAAAATAAACACTTATATCCGGACAAGGAACAGGTAGTATTAATTGTACATGTTTCTGCTGTTAGAGACGATTTGGTTCACTATATTTTGCATCGAGGAGCTATAATCGTTACTAAACGCAGCCCCTGCGGTTGCCTGTGGAAGGAATGCCACGCACAACGTAAATTTTAGAAAAATCCCACAGCTTCGGTCCTGTAGAGAATCAAAAAGAAACCAGACGTATATCGCCGCTTGCATTTCACAGATTGGATGGCGCGAAAGCTCGCTACCAGTAAATACAGATAAAAAAAAAAGGAGGAACGAAAATGGAGGGCGGTTGTGCGGAAGGGAAGCGTTGGCAGATTTAGAACGCTTCATACGTGATACGGGGAATTTTTCCCCCACACCAGCAGCGGGCCATCCCGTATCGTTGCGTCTTCTCAGGACTGGTCCTTTTTTTTTCCTCTCCTCCTGTGTGCGTGAAAGGAGGGAGGCGATACAAATTTAGATTGATGAGGCTGAATTGCGCTGGTAAAAAATGGATTATGGAGGAGTGTGTAGCGTGAAATCAGGTCGTGAGTGCACGTGCGGGTATGTGGGCAGATGTGTGAGCGAGCGTCTGCGTGTATGTGGGTGTGTGTGTTTTGGTAGGGAGATGAGAAAGGGTGAGACACGTTTATGCTGCGCTCCATACCAGTTTGTCGATGCGAACAGTCGATTCCAGGAAGCGCTGCTAGACAAAGGATATTGACTTTTAAGACGTAAAGGAGTACCTTACTTAATTACTACGAGGGTCACAATATTTTTTTTTAGAATCCATCTTTTATTCTACATGTTTGAAAATTTTACATACATTCTTTAGGAACAATATTTTCATTTCTCCACATAATTTCCATCCCTCTCAACTGCCTTACGCCATCTTGGGACAAGCGCCTGTGTACGCGCACGGTAAAATTCTGGACCAACCTGTTGGAGCCGCTGTTTGGCAGCGTGCACAACGGAGTCGTCATCTTCAAACCTCGTTCCACGAAGAGAGTCTTTCAGTTTCCCAAAGAGATGATAGTCACATGGAGCCAGGTCAGGACTGTAAGGCGGGTGTTTCAGTGTTGTCCATCCGAGTTTTGTGATCGCTTCCATGGTTTTTTGACTGACATGTGGCAGTGCATTGTCGTGCGACAGCAAAACATCCTGCTTTTGCCGATGCGGTCGAACACGACTCAGTCAAGCTTGAAATTTCTTATATCACAATTTATGGTGGTTCTACTTGGCATGAGGTCCACAAGCAAGAGCCCTTCGGAATCGAAAAACACCGTATCCATAACTTTTCCAGCAGAAGGTGTTCTTTTGAACATTTTTTTCTCGGGTGAATTTGCATGATGTCACTCCATTGACTGCCTCTTGGTGTCTGGTGAAAAATGGTGCAGCCATGTTTCATCACCTGTCACAATTCTTCCAAGAAATTCATCTCCACCATTCTCGTACTGTTCCAAAAGTTCGCTGCATACCGTTTTTTTTTTTTTTGTTTCTTTGTGAACCACTGTCAACATCCTGGGAACCCACCTGGCACAAACCTTTTTTACCGCCAACAGTTTCAGTATTCTGCAAACACTTCCTTCACCTATCCCAACGTAGCGTGACAATTCGTTCACTGTGATGCGTGTGTCAGCAGTCACCAATTCGTTAACTCTCTGCACATTGTCTGGAGTGTGTGCAGTATAAGGCCTGCCACTGCGAGGATAATCCTCAACATTGCCGTGCCCGCTTTCATCACGTAACCTGCTTGCCCACCGACTAACTGTACTGCGATCAACAGTAGCATCTCCATACACCTTTTCAAACCTCTTGTGGATGTTTCCCACTGTCTCGTTTTCACAGCACATGAATTCTATGACAGAACGTTGCTTCTGACGAACGTCAAGTGTAGCAGCCATCTTGAAGACATGCTGTGACGGCGCCACTCACGGGAACAGGTTGAACTAAGTTTTAAAACAAGCGGGAAGAATATATCTACACACTTTTAAACTTTCACACATGCAGAATGAAAACTGTATTTGTGAATTTCTTTTGGAGTGACCCTCGTATTAACACGCAACGTTACGCAAAGTAATAATACATGTGACGATAACATCTTCTGAGTAGTAATGTAGCGTCATCTTCAACTTAGTCAATGCTTGACGTTTCGATCCTTCTTCTAGTATATTCTTCAGCATTCCACTGGCGGCTCTGCATGGCAGAACACCGTCCAAAGGCGATGTCGCGTTCACTTACAAATGGATTTTTCCTGTGCTCGTTTCGGAGAAGTGGAGTTATTGGATAAAAGTCTTTCGGCTGCTGTTGGTGGACCGTCTTCGTTAAGTAATTTACAGCAATTAGATACTGACAGGGGAGGGAGACTCAAAATATTATTGTTTTTGTGCCGCCTCGGTTGTTTCCTGGTGTCTGTTCTTGTTCCTCGCTCGCCGTAGCTGGCGCCTTCAAAGGGTAATAATAGTAATGCAAACTAGAAGAACAAAGAATCTGCTGTACATTCTGCGAGGATAAAGCGAGTGGAAGAGGGCGCATGTGACTCTTGTATATTAAAAAGAAAGTTAAAGAACTGACCCGGTAATTACAGATCAGTATCCAAAACATTGCCTTGATGCAGAATTATTGAGTAAATTCTGAGTTTGAATATTATAAATCAGCATTCAAGTATTACGCAGACGCTCCGCGAACTCGAATGGGAATCCCTGGAGGAAAGACGACGCTCTTTTCGCGAGGCGCTATTGCGGAAATTTAGAGAACCATCAGTTCAGGCCGAATGCACAACGTACATTTCGCGTAAGGACCACGAAAATAAGATGCGAGAAATTAGAGCACTCTTGTGAATATGAAACGAATATAAAATTACTATTTACGTGAAAAATTGCCCATGGAACATGAAATTAACATGGGTCAGTCCCTCACTTCAATGCAAATGTGTTGTCACGGATTAGACTCCGTTTGACAGTAGATGGTGAATATGTCGAAGAGTTGAAGAAACTGAGCTTTAACTTAAAAGTAGAGCGTTTCAGGACCAATCTGCACATAATATATTTTCTTCCTATACGTGTCAGCGGTGTCTCCTGATAGTTTGGCCATACCTCTTTGTTACATTCTGTGTAATGAAATACTGTTTGCAAGAAAATGCATGAATGTTGTCTCAGGGTCCTAGAAAAATTTCAAGATGTTACAAAGATTGGCAACTTCCTTCAAATGTTCGTAAATGTAAAATTGTGCACTTTACAAAATGAGAAACCGCAGCGTTCTTTGACTACGATTAGAATGATTTACAGCTGGAATCGGTCAGTTCAAGCAAATACATGGGTGTAGCACTTCGCGGAGATATGAAATGGAATGGTGACGTAAGCTCAATCGTGGGTTGAGCAGATGACAGAGGTCGTTTTGTGGGTAAAGTATTAGGAAAATGCTGTCTACAATGGAGATTGCTTACAAATCACTCGTGCGACCCATTCTAGAATGTTGCTGATGCGTGTGGGACCCGATCCAAGTACGACGAACAGGGAATCTTGAACATATACAGAGGAGGAAAGCATGAATGGTCATGGGCTTGTTTAATCTGTGGAAAAGAGTCACAAAGAAGCTGAAGAAAATGAAATGGACGAGTCCTCAAGGTGTATGCCGAGGAAGCCTGTTTACAAAGTTTCAAGAACCGGCTTTCAATGATGATTCTGTGAATATACAGGGAGTATCAAAAAGAGTCATCCGAACTGGCACATATATTTCTGAAACTAATAAACAAATACAATGAATTTTGTTTTTTGATGAAGAGGTTCAAAAATGGCTCTGAGCACTATGGGACTTAACATCTGAGGTCATCAGTCCCCTAGAACTTAGAACTACTTAAACCTAACTAACCTAAGGACATCACACACATCCATGCCCGAGGTATGATTTGAATCTGCGACCGTAGCGGTCGCGCGGTTCCAGACTGAAGCGCCTAGAACCGTTCGGCCACACCGGCCGGCGATGAAGAGGAAACTAAAAAAAAAAAGTTGTTTTCATATCTTTTCATAGGTGTTCTGTATACCCCCTTTGAGATGCATGGCATATGTCAATGGGGTATTCAAATTGTTTTCACACTGCAGCGAGCATGTTGAGTTACAGCTTCCACAGTTGCTGTTATGCGATGTCTCACTTCATTCATTGTTGTTGATAACGGAGGTACACAAACAGAGTTTTTTTATAAACGCCCACAAGAAATAATCATAAACAGTCAAGTCCGGTGACACTGGAGGCCAGTAATGTAAGGCTTACTCATATGGTCCAGTGCGACCGATCCATCGTCGTTCAGTAATCCTTTGATTTCAAAATTCCCGCACTTCCAGATGCCACTGTGGCGGTACTGCATCCTGCTGGTAAATGAAGTCGTTCAAATCAGCCTCCAACTGTGGGATAAGAGATATGTGCCTCCTGTAACAGTGTTCTCGGCGGAGGAAAATGGTTTCGCGTGGAAGTGCACAAAACACATTAAACTTAGGAGAGTCCCTCCTCACCATGTACAACTTCATGTCGTTGTTCCGTACCCCCTATTCTCACATTATGACGGATCACTTTTTCCATTGAAATGGAATGTTGCCTCGTCACTAAACACTAAGTGTGGAAGAAAACTGTCCTCCTCCATCTTGCCAAGAACGAAATTACAGAACTCCACACGTTGTTGTTTGTCGCCTTCACGAAGAGCTTGTAGCACCTGAATTTTTTGTGGTTTCATGCCTAAACGTTTACACAACACACGCCAGACGGACATCGGGGGCACGTTGAGCTGTCGAGCTGCACGGCGAACGGATTTCTGTGAGCTCCTTGTGAAACTATGGCGGATGCCTTTGACGACTGTGTCAGACACTCGGGGACGGTCGGGCGATTTGCCTTTACACAAACAACATGTTTCTCGGAATTGTTCATGCCATCGTCCAATGCTCTGTGCTGTAGGACGCTCCAAACCATATCTAGTAGAAAAGTAATGCTAATCAGTTATTACTGACCCGCACTGCGCAAAATGTAGAACACAAAACCCTTTCTGTTGTCCCGACACCATTTTTACTAGAGCTGAAGTGGGCGCACGCTGCCGCTGCCTAGCTGGAACCATGTAAACTCGTGAGTGTGGTCTTTGCAACAGTACGTTGTTCACACACATCTCTCAAATAACATAATAATTATGATTTTTTAAAATCAGATGACTTTTTTTATACACCCTGTTACTACAACTGCCAACCTATCGCTTGAGTAGTAATCGCGAGGGCAACATTAGATTAATTTCAGCACATAAGGGGGCATTTAAACAGTATTCTGCCGGCGCATCATACTTGAATGGAACTGGAAAAATACCTAATAACTGGTACAGTGGGATATACCCCTGTCATTCACATCACAGTGGTTTGCACAGTATAGACGTAGATGTAGATAACAACACTAAACACGTACACCGTTTGTGCACTTTGGTGGCTGTTACACCTGCCACAGAGAACTGCAATTTCACGTGCTCGACGATGGTGTGAACGTGTGGTAAGACACACTCATATCTGACCGTGCCTTATGGGTGCTTCAATTTTTTTGTCAGTCGGTATCAAACGATAGCATTTGATTTGCGGAATGATAATTTGGAATCAGTTTTCGTCAAAGCAAAAAGAGATTGGACATCAATCGAACGCTCGCAAACAATATGCGATTAATAAAATGCGCGGCGAGCTGAACAAAATTATATCACAGTTTTAGGACAAATGCTTGGAGGCTCCATTTTTAAACGCCACACTCTACACCTCGGTACATATTTGGTCAGGACTCACAATTTCAAATACCCTCGTCGCCCGACTGGAATTTGTAATAACGTGACAGTAAGGTTCCCTTGCAAATGCTATCAGAAATCATCTTACGACATAGAATTTTTAACTGTCACCGTCTGTAGACGTAAGATATCACGAGAATCATTGGCATTTGCCAACTACCTAATTTCATGTACACTGTGGCATACGGCGCTGAACGCTACACTAATAGAGACTTGGAGCGCTGCAGTCTTCGGTAATAAGTATCTGCGGTATCTCAGACAACCCGCCGACGAGATCTCATGCAATATCTGTGACATTTCAGCAATCTCTTACGTTTGTACGATCATTACATTCAGCGTGATTTGCAAGGATTACACCTCCCGTCTATATCATTTTCCTTGTTTAGCAACGTACTTTATCTATAATACTCTCCGACTGAAGAGCAAGTGATGGTCTGATGAAGGCTTTCAAATACATCATCTGGTCAACAATGAATGTTCTTGTCTGGACCTAAGCCCCGTACACGATATTCTCAAAGAAATAGGATGGAACGTGACCAAGCAGCGATCGTGCACGAGCGTTGTCGTTGCCCCGCCAAGTGTCGCGCCGCTTCGATGGCCTGGACATCCCTGGTGTGACAGCCGCTGCTAGGTGTTGACTCAAAGCGTTAGATACTCGGCTGAAATACAACCTTTATGCCGGGTCCTGGATTTGTATAGGCAAACCGTAAATCAAGGCGCATTTCTCGCTTCGAGGGCAATCCCCTGCCGAGATAAGTCGGACAAATACGGAGGAGCGGTCGCTATCGGAAGATTTTCTCGGTCGGATTTCTCGGCCATATAAAGATTTACTGGGAGATCTCGTGAACAACATTAGTGTCGTATTTTTGAGCTCCACCCATGAGGACCAGAAACGTCTTTTACTAACGTCACAGATCGAAGATTTTGTCGTAATTTCGTGCTCTATCTTTCACCTGTAAATGACAGCGGCGGAGGTTGCAGTAATCCAGGAGATATCTCTGGAAGGCTGTATTCGTCCGTATCTCTCGCAACTCACGGCAATTTTCTCTTGTCGGGAACATGAGTTTATCCATTTACTAGTTGTGAGTATTGATGTCATTCCACGTATACTATCAATATATTTTTGACTTTTGTACGCTTTAGGCCAGTCATTCTGATACGACAGGCTATCAGGAATATTCACACCGCTGTTGTCTTGAACGCAGAAAAATTCCACGTCAAAGTGAATGTTATGAATATTGAAACAAACACATCATCACTGGTGGTAAACCAAGCACTTGATGAAAAGGAGTAATCCACCTGGCATGTGACGAACTGACTTTGAACTGCACTGCTCAGTTGTCTGTAAAACAAAAGAAATTTACTGTGGGACATAGTGGAATATTCCCGCTTCAGACACTAAAGCGTCGTGAAGTTCTTTTAGGCGACGGCACTACACGTACCCTTCAAAATGTCGTCTGTAACGGCGGTGCGTTACGAGTAGAGAGCTGTCATGGTGTATCTGTTGACGAAACACGAGAGCATCGCAGACACTCTCAGAATGTTTACGATCACTTGGCTGTGAGCAAAAGCACTGAGAGTCTTTGGGCAGTACGTCTATAATCATCGCCACGAGGAAGCCTCCACGATCTCCCGTGTGCTGGCCGATCGCACACAGCTGCGACTCCTGCAGTGTCGGAACATCCGGACATTCTCGCCCGAGGTGATCGACGGTTCTCAATCAAACATATCACTGCTCAGCTGGACGCTCTGCTGGTACTGTTCACACACTCGTCCACTAATTGCGGTACTCAAAGGTATGTGTATGCTCGGTTCCTCGCAGCCTGACAGAAGAGCAACGAAGCACCGTGTGTACGGAATGTCTTGCGCATTCTGAGGCTAAGAATGACGACTTTTTTGTCAAACTTAGTTCCAGTCGATGAATCATAGGTTTATCGCTTCGAACCGGAAACAGAACGGTAATCTATGGAGTGGCGCCACACCACCTTTCTTCCGAAGGAAACGTTGAAAGCCGCACTCTCAGCTGGTAAGGTCACTGCGACTGTCTTCTGGGACTCTGAAGGAGTTATTTTGTTTGATGTCCTCCCCATGATGCAACGATCAGCTCTGAAATGTATTGTGCTACTCACAGCAAATTGAAAAAAAAAAAAAACAACTTCAGCGTGCTTGTCATCGCAAAAGTGCAGTCGAACTTCTCCAGGACAATGCAAGGCCTCACACAAGTCTGCCAACACGAGAGGAGCACACAAAACTTCGTTGGACTATTCTTCATCCGCCCGACAGGCCGAATGGCGCCCCTTCGGGATTCCATCTGTTTGTCCCAATGAAGAATACAGTACGTGGGTGTTGGAGAGGTTGCTGATACAGCAAGATATAGGCACCGACTTCGATCAGTAGAGTAGTACCATGAGGGCATACAGGCCCATTCAGTGAGGTGCAGTAAGGCTGTCGCATTGAACGGAGACTATGTGGAAATATTTGGATTTGCAGCCAGAAGAATGAGGAAAAGTATGGTGTATTGGAACCCTGAATAAAACCAAACTACTTTCAGAAAAAAAAATTGAACCATGCGCGGCTCGAGTTCATGCCATTTATTGTTTGTCATTTTCTTTTACGGTACTGGCACCTGGTTTTCTTATTCCATTTTACTGGCGTCACTAACTTCTGCCTTACGTGCACGTGAGTGGCAGCAGCAGCGCTTATCGCTAAGTGCACTGTCGTACCATCTCTGGAGGGACCGATAGTATTTTCGGGTCGTCGTGTGTCTGGAAGTCAGTTGGAGACGGACCAGGAGTGCAGTCGGGCGCAGAGCAGCATCGGAGACGGAGCGCGAGTGAGGTGCTGACAGTACTTGCCGACCGCTGGCGACACACATGCAGTGTCCAACGGAAGGAGACTGGAGCGGGAACGACGTTGGTTGGTCGTCTCATCGGCCGACGTGAATTTGGTCTTTTGACCGTTTCCGCGTGTGAGGCAGTCAGTCGGTTGGCGCAGAGCAGCGAGGAGGTCCCCGTCGCGACGGAGTCGGGCCGGAGCCACTGGCGGCGTGCGCGCGCGGCTGGAGTTGTAAGGCGCTTCTTTCTATAATGATGAAGTTGATGCATTAGCCAAACAAGCGGCAACATTAGCCACCGTCCTGGATCTGCACCTTCCTTATACAGACTACTTACGTGAAGTCAAGGATCACGCGAGACAACAATGGCAGGAAATGTGGAACGTTTCTCAACAGACAAAAGGCCGTTATTACGCAGTGCTACAACCTCGGTTTCCTTCGCAGCCGTGGTTCATGAGGACACATCTGGACCGATCCACGATTTCTACCATCATAAGACTCCGCTTCAATCATGCCTCTTTCCCACAACATCTACATCGGATCAGGGTTTACAGTTCACCAGCACGTGAGTGTGATCCTGAGTCGGAAGCTGATGTCAACCACATCTAATTTATGTGCCCCAAATTTGACCGTGAACGGTTGGTCTTTCTGAAGACATTGCTGAGTATGGGCTACCATCTTCCTCAATCAGCTTCTTCTCTTTTGTGTACTAAAGACGTTCGTCTGTATAAAGTGATAGTTAACTTCATCAAGAGTACTGGCTACAATCTGTAGGTTTTAATGGTGTACGTAAATTATAAATATGTCTTGCTGATGAAGATATTTCAGAATCGGTGTGAATTGTAAGCCAAGACACTTTTAATTATTTTCCAATTCAATTCAATTCAATTTTTAAAACATTATGTACAAAACTGTAACAGTTAAGCTTTTTATTCTTGATAATATGCATTTCTGTATTTGTTTATTCAATTATGTGTACATTGTCACTATGTGTTGCCGATGGCTAAATTGAGTATACACTCAAAGGCCAAATAAAAAATAAAATAAAATAAAAAAAGGCGCTTATTGCGAGGATTACGAAGTTCGTCGCCCACCGATCCTAGACATTAAAGTTGAGTGCTCACTTAACCTACTATCAAGCCTCAATCGCTATCAATTCTCTTCGTTTCATCCTGGTTGTTGCTGTCTGCGAGATTCCTGCGAGCAATGACGTGTGTGCATTGAAGTCGGCTATAATTGCAGCCGTTTCCTTGGATGGGATTTAACGTAATTAATTCACTCCTTCATTAAAGAAGTGCACCAGCGGAATCTTCTGCCTTGTGGCCGTTAACGTTCTGATTACCTGCCGTGGGCGTTGACGTAGTTTTTGGCAGTGTATTTTCTTCGTCGTGTTGTTGCTGTCCAGGACAGCGTGTAGCTCGACAGCTGAGGTGTGTTGGTAGTTTTGGGCGTTTATTCTGACTTGGCTGAATTGGGCACCAGTATCCAGAACGTTGAGCTATTGACGTCTTGTTGTCGTTTTGTTCGTCGGCTGGAGCAGAACTGATTTTGTTGGTTGGTTTGTCTGCTGGACTTCGGTTGGGTTGGCTTCTGATTAAGAGGTTGTCGGTCTGGCTGCCTGTCTCACCTAAATGTGCGTTAGTGTTGCTTCCCAGGCCGGCCCTTGGAACCTTCTGAGCGCCGCCCCTTGTGTTTTACATAGTGTTTCCTTTTAGTTTTAAGTACTCTGTGTGGCCTTCATCCGAGTTTTAGCTTATTAAAATTGTCAGCTTTTTCTGGGTTGACCCGTGGTCTACGGTTAGCGTCTTTGTTTCATAATCAAAAACGTCTTCGGTCTCGGGTTCGATCCCCGCCACTGCCTAATTTTGACAAATCAGCATTGGCGGCCGAAGATTTCCGGCATAAGGCCAACGGCCTTGTCAAAGAGGGCGGAGGAGCGGATAGAGGTTCAGGGCACTCTCTTGTCCTAGGGGTGGGAAATTGCCCCTAAAGGCGGAAGAATCAGCAATGATCAAAGACACGAGGATGCAGAAGGCAATGGAAACCACTGCATTAAAGACACGTAACGTGTATCCACAGGACATGTGGCCTGTAATTGAAGAAGTGTCATGATGATCTCTCCATTGGCAAAAGATTCCGGAATAGTCCCCCATTCGGATCGCCGGGAGGGGACTGCCAAGGGGGAGGTTACCATGAGAAAAAGATTGAATAATCAACGAAAGGATAACGTTCTACGAGTCGTGGCGTGGAATGTCAGAAGCTTGAACGTAGTAGGGAAACTAGAAAATCTGTAAAGGGAAATGCAAAGGCTCAATCTAGATATAGTAGGGGTCAGTGAAGTGAAGTGGAAGGAAGACAAGGATTTATGGTCAGATGAGTATCGGGTAATATCAACAGCAGCAGAAAATGGTATAACAGGTGTAGGATTCGTAATGAATAGCAAGGTAGGGCAGAGGGTGTGTTACTGTGAACATTTCAGTGACCGGGTTGTTCTAATCAGAATCGACAGCAGACCAACACCGACAACGATAGTTCAGGCATACATGCCGACGTCGCAAGCTGAAGATGAACAGATAGAGAAAGTGTATGAGGATATTGAAAGGGTAATGCAGTATGTAAAGGGGGACGAAAATCTAATAGTCATGGGCGACTGGAATGCAGTTGTAGGGGAAGGAGTAGAAGAATGGGTTACAGGAGAATATGGGCTTGGGACAAGGAATGAAAGAGGAGAAAGACTAATTGAGTTCTGTAACAAGTTTCAGCTAGTAATAGCGAATACCCTGTTCAAGAATCACAAGAGGAGGAGGTATACTTGGAAAAGGCCGGGAGATACGGGAAGATTTCAATTAGATTACATCATGGTCAGACAGAGATTCCGAAATCAGATACTGGATTGTAAGGCGTACCCAGGAGCAGATATAGACTCAGCTCACAATATAGTAGTGATGAAGAGTAGGCAGAAGTTCAAGACATTAGTCAGGAAGAATCAATACGCAAAGAAGTGGGATGCGGAAGTACTAAGGAATGACGAGATACGTTTGAAGTTCTCTAACGCTATAGATACAGCAATAAGGAATAACGCAGTAGACAGTACAGTTGAAGAGGAATGGACATCTCTAAAAAGGGCCTTCACAGAAGTTGGGAAGGAAAACATAGGTACAAAGAAGGTAGCTGCGAAGAAACCATGGGTAACAGAAGAAATACTTCAGTTGATTGATGAAAGGAGGAAGTACAAACATGTTCCGGGAAAATCAGGAATACAGAAATACAAGTCGCTGAGGAATGAAATAAATAGGAAGTGCAGGGAAGCTAAGACGAAATGGCTGCAGGAAAAATGTGAAGACATCGAAAAAAATATGATTGTCGGAAGGACAGACTCAGCATACAGGAAAGTCAGAACAACCTTTGGTGACATTAAAAGCAACGGTGGTAACATTAAGAGTGCAACGGGAATTCCACTGTTAAAAGCAGAGAAGAGAAAAGATAGGTGGAAAGAATACCTTGAAAGCCTCTATAAGGGTGAAGATTTGTCTGATGTCATAAAAGAAGAAACAGGAGTCGATTTAGAAGAGATAGGGGATCCAGTATTAGAATCGGAATTTAAAAGAGCTTTGGAGCACTTACGGTCAAATAAGGCAGAAGGGATAGATAACATTCCATCAGAATTTCTAAAATCATTGGGGGAAGTGGCAACAAAACGACTATTCAAGTTGGTGTGTAGAATATATGAGTCTGGCGACATACCATCTGCCTTTCGGAAAAGCATCATCCACACAAGAGCCGACAAGTGCGAGAATTATCGCACAATCAGCTTAACAGCTCATGCATCGAAGCTGCTCACAAGAATAATATACAGAAGAATGGAAAAGAAAATTGAGAATGCGCTAAGTGACGATCAGTTTGGCTTTAGGGAAAGTAAAGGGACGAGAGAGGCAATTCCGACGTTATGGCTAATAATGGAAGCAAGGCTAAAGAAAAATCAAGACACTTTCATAGGATTTGTCGACCTGGAAAAAGCGTTCGACAATATAAGATGGTGCAAGCTGTTCGAGATTCTGAAAAAAGTAGGGGTAAGCTACAGGGAGAGATGGGTCATATACAATATGTACAACAACCAAGAGGTACTAATAAGAGTGGACGATCAAGAACAGAGTGCTCGTATTAAGAAGGGTGTAAGACAAGGCTGTAGCCTTTCGCCCCTACTCTTCAATCTGTACATCGTGGAAGCAATGATGGAAATAAAAGAAAGGTTCAGGAGTGGAATTAAAATACAAGGTGAAAGGATATCAATGATACGATTCGCTGATGACATTGCTATCCTGAGTGAAAGTGAAGAAGAATTAAATGATCTGCTGAACGGAATGAACAGTCTAATGAGTACACAGTATGGTTTGAGAGTAAATCGGAGAAAGACGAAGGTAATGAGAAGTAGTAGAAATAAGAACAGCGAGAAACTTAACATCAGGATTGATGGTCACGAAGTCAATGAAGTTAAGGAATTCTGCTGCCTAGGCAGTAAAATAACCAATGACGGACGGAGCAAGGAGGACATCAAAAGCAGACTCGCTATGGCAAAAAAGGCATTTCTGGCCAAGAGAAGTCTACTAATATCAAATACCGGCCTTAATTTGAGGAAGAAATTTCTGAGGATGTACGTCTGGAGTACAACATTGTATGGTAGTGAAACATGGACTGTGGGAAAACCGGAACAGAAGAGAATCGAAGCATTTGAGATGTGGTGCTATAGACGAATGTTGAAAATTAGGTGGACTGATAAGGTAAGGAATGAGGAGGTTCTACGCAGAATCGGAGAGGAAAGGAATATGTGGAAAACACTGATAAGGAGAAGGGACAGGATGATAGGACATCTGCTAAGACATGAGGGAATGACTTCCATGGTACTAGAGGGAGCTGTAGAGGGCAAAACGTGTAGAGGAAGACAGAGATTGGAATACGTCAAGCAAAGAATTGAGGACGTAGGTTGCCAGTGCTACTCTGAGATGAAGAGGTTAGCACAGGAAAGGAATTCGTGGCGGGCCGCATCAAACCAGTCAGTAGACTGATGACCAAAAAAAAAAAAAGCTTTTTCTTTTTAGGCCTTAAGCCGTGAAGTTGTTGTCTCCATGGTGTGTGGCCTTCATCCGAGTTTTAAACTCTCTTAATCCGAAAATTCAAAATCTTACTCTTGCCGTTAAGTCATAACATTGTTATTTTCTTGGGTATGAGGTATGAGGCCTTCAGCTGAGTTTGCACGAAATGTTTTGAGCTAAGGCCCTCAGCCTGTTAAATTGAAATCCCTCCTTCCTAGGCTTTAAGCCGTTAAATTGTTTCGTTGATATGCGGCCTTCAGCCGGGTTTCAGCCTATTTAGAATTAACATTGATAATCTTTGTTTTGGCCTTAGGCCGTATCACTGTTCTTACTTAATGTGTGGCATTCAGCCTATTTTTATTGAAGTAAAAAAATTTTTTTGAAAGAAGTGAAACTTCCAGAAAAACTCCTGTACCTCAATTCTTGCTTATGGCTTGGGCCCTGGATTTTCGTATGTGACTTTCAGCTGATTTAAATCAAAACAAAGGAGCTGTTTCGTTAAAACCTTGAGAGTTTTTAATTCTTGCTTATGTTAAAATTCATATGTTGAGTGTAACTGACAGCAACTTATTTTGGACCCTTTCCACAAATATAACCTCACCCGCACTGTCCTGCTAGCCCAGGGATTTCAAAATTTTTGTATTACTTATTGGAAGCCCCTCATAGGAACTGTAATTTTCAAGTACTCCACGGAAGTTAAATGTTGTGTGACTCAAGAAAAGTATTTTAACCAACCCTACTCGAGGAAGGCTACATACCGTTATGCTGTCACCAACGAATAACTCGCTTAGGGACTACTGGAATAATATGAAAGAGGTTGGGGCTCTTAGATAGGCATATAAATGGTCATACAGTGGGAAAGAAAATCGCCAAAACTGGCACGAAGTACCCTTTGTCATACACTATAGCGAGGGTCGTAGTGTGTATATATATGTCGACACAGATCGCGTTAGGAAACTCTGTTTAAAATATAGATGAAGTTCACTTACTGTGGAATATAATTTACTTTTATAGTTGTATCTTCAAATTGAAATCATTGTTAGTTCTCAAACACTCTTTATCATAAACTTCAACTACTTGCCAATAATCATTTGTATTTCCTTTACTAACATTTAAAAGAACTTATTATGAATATAAAAGTTAAAGAAGTTGTACTTGGAATAGTCGGGAAATAAGAAATAGGGTCGTAAAAATAATCATGCAAATTCGGTTCAAAATGGTTCAAATGGCTCTGAGCACTATGGGACTTAACATCTGAGGTCATCAGTCCCCTAGAACCTAGAACTACTTAAACCTAACTAACCTAAGGACATCACACACATCCATGCCCTAGGCCGGATTCCTACCTGCTGCCGTAGCGGTCGCGCGGTTCCAGACTGAAGCGAGTAGAACCGCTCGGTAACATCGGCCGGCTAAATACGGGAATAACATATTTTATGTACACAGAATACAACTGTGAGATTGCTCTTAATTTAAATTCTTAAAAGAATCACTTATCAGTGACAAACAGTAATCTGATTCAGTAACAAATCTGGTACGTTTATTAACTAGAAAACAAACTTCTGCAACAGTTATTTGTTTATGCAGTGAATGCAATTTATTTTGCATTCATCTGTTTGCGTGATTCACAAGTCTTATCGTTATTCTTGGCAACAGCACGGACAAGAAAGGTTTTTTGGAATAGCAGGTATTGCATATTGTCCGACATGCTATTCTGAACTTAACAGAAGCAACAGTATCCACACACGAAAACCGCACAACACGTAACGACCTATTGTTACTTTACTGCATAAACTGCATGTGTTAATCGTTAGTGTACATTTTAAATCATTATTGGATATTTTGAAAACTTGTCCTCAAAAATTTTGGTAAACTACGAAAACAGTTTTTTGGCGCTGTATCTCACACGATGCCTGGAGGCGAATTGGACTCGCTACAGAGACCATTTTAAAGTAGATCGTCCGTCTTCTGCTTGGGAGTATGGATGAGAATTCCCGGTACTCCATATTGCCCAACTATTTCACACTCCCGAAATTCATATGCGTATCCTTTGCTCTTAGTAACTGAACAAGAAAAGCAAATCAGCACTTTTAGAGACAGGTAATTGACTTATCTGTACACCATTGCTTGCAACAAATGATCGCTGCTGCTACATGACTCGGAAAAGAATATAAAAGCACGGACCGAGAGCATTTAAATCCCCGTCGGGCCGTAGGGGTTTAGAACTGCCGTCATTTCGCTAAGTGCCATAGTGGTTCCCTTGCGGGAGACGACTGTTTTTCCCAAATCCGAAATTTTACTCTGTCTCTAAGAATCTTTCTTGTTCTTTATAAGGCCTATAAATAAATTTTACAAAAGGAAGGGGGGTTATAGGATCTGACTAGAAAATCTTGGATGTTAAAACGATGTCATTAAGGGTTTCAAACGAATAAAATATCTTGGGTCTGTGTTAAACAACCTCCCATGTTGTGAAAAGGATGTAGAACTCCGATGAACAAGAGGTGGATAAACGGAGGACAACTTACTGGCGTGCGGTGGCATATTTCCACAAATAATGACATTAAGAAGATAACATATTATGTGACAACTGCCTGATACGCTCAATAACTCAGGAATGTAGGGCGTTAGCAAATACCAGAAGAGGAAATTAAAAAGTTTTGAGGTAATACGAAGCTGTAGAGCGTAGTGATGGAAGAACGTATCAATGGCAATAATAAAAGAAAGGAAGAATATGACAAAGGCATCATAGACTAGATAGGGCGAAGCAGATTGCAGTCATATGGACGTCTTACAAGGATACGGAAAGAAAGTGGCTGCCAAAAAGTAAAACTGAGCCATTTATCGAGACATGAAGATGAGGAACACCGACGAGAACTTGTGGGGAAGGAGTGCAGGAAGGTAACGCCAGTGTACAAGTCTGCAAATTGAAATTGCACTATAAAGACAGCATAGAGTAATCGTAAAATAGGCACGACTGTACTACACGCCTGAACATGCAAACGATCAGCATTTCAGCACAATCCCACCAACTACGTACCAGTAACGCCATCTTCGTTCTATGCCTAAGGAAAGATTATGCAGCGAATGCAGGAGAGCTTTTAGTTTTTCTGCGTTCAATCGGTCGCAAAATAAAAATGACACTGAAAATCCGATTAAGCTTTACAGAGATGTGTTGCACAGTGTCTGCAGTCGATGAGGATGGTAGGATGATGATGAGGACAGCACAAAACCCAGTCCCTGCGCGGAGAAAATTCCCCGACCCAGCCGGGAATCGAACCCGGGCCCAGAGGATTGACAATCCGACACGCTGGCCATTCAGCTACCGGGGGCGGACTGTGAAGTGATGCTACTCCACAATAACGCCGGCCGCATTCTGCTAGACTGACGAAAAACATTATGCAGGTGTTGTGTTGGGAAGCCATTTCGTACCCACCTTATTTGCCTGGTCTTTCGCCCTCAGATTTTCACGTTTTCCGCTATCTATCGAACAATCTTCAAGGAGTTTCCTTTCCGGATAAAAATGTGCTCCGAACATGGCTTGAAGAATTCTTCGACTCAAAACCACGTGATTTCTGCAGTAGCGGAATCTAAAAGTTACCTGAACGTTGGCAGACTATTGTAAATAGTGAAGGCGAATGTATTATTTCTAATAGAATAATAGCCGAGCGGTCTAAGGCGCTGCAGTGACGGACTGTGCGGCTGGTCACGGCGGAGGTTCGAGTCCTCCCTCGGGCATGGGTGTGTGTGTTTGTCCCTAGAATAATTTTGGTTAAGTAGTGTATAAGCTTAGGGACTGATGACCTTACCAGTTAAGTCCCACAAGATTTCACACACATTTTTTAAAATAGAATAATACAATGTCAATACTGGACATGAGCGTGGCTGCAGGTCGACTTATAAGACAGGTCCTGATTCGGCGGACAGAATCACAACGGATGCACTAGTGTGTGGAAGTTCCGAGAATAACGATCTTTAACAAATGGGGTGATGTCCCAGTGAATACACAACACGTCACCTCTGGTTTGCACGGCCGGTAATTCGTATTGCAGACGTTACACTCCTGATTTGTTAAAGACGCCTGTGTGCTGTGCCCTATCTTCGAGATCTCTGCCGCATTATCTTTCAACAAGATAACGCAAGACCGCATGTTGCTTGTGCCGTTCTGATATATCTCGATACAGAGGGTGTTCGTCTGTTGCGCTTCAACCGTGGATTTATTTTCAAAGAATATTGTTAAAAATTTATTTTATTTACTAGTGATTCATCAAGAACATTAACACATTTAATCACACTATGTGAGCGTGGAAGTAGTTGCCATGGAGTAACTGATGAAATCATAATCAAATTTGCTTTTACAAATGGAAATTTTATTCCTAAAAGCATTTTTTAAAAGAAACAGATTTAAAATTATAAGCAGAAAGCGTTTCTGAAGAAGAAAAATTTGTTAAAATCGTGTATAGATTTAAATGTCAGGAAGTCGTTTCTGAAAGTATTTGTATGGAGTGTAGCCATGTATGGAAGTGAAACGTGGACGCTAAATACTTTAGACAAGAAGAGAATAGAAGCTTTCGAAATGTGGTGCTACAGAAGAATGCTGAAGATTAGATTGGTAGATCACATAACTAATGAGGAGGTATTGAATAGAAATGGGGAGAAGAGGAGCTTGTGGCACAACTTGACTAGATGAACGGATCGGTTGGTAGGACATGTTCTTAGACATCGAGGGATCACCAATTTAGTATTAGAGGGTAGCGTGGAGGGTAAAAATCGTAGAGGGAGACCAAGAGATGAATACACTAAGCAGGTTCAGAAGGATGTAGGCTGCAGTAGGTACTGGGAGATGAAGAAGCTCGCACAGGATAGAGTAGCATGGAGAGCTGCATCAAACCAGTCTCAGGACTGAAGACCACAACAACAACAACAAGCAGAAAGCACCCTCTAAATATCAAGTTACAATTTATTCAGTCGCAGAGACAAAAAATTTTTGAGTGTATGAGCTTTAGGTCTGAGAACGTTGCCGCTCCATTTTGACACGGCCATAGTCACGACCGCTCACAACAACCTCTAAAAGACTACACGGGTGCAAATCTGCAACACACCAGATTACTTTAAACTAAAAGTTTTAACAATTCACACAAGAACACAAACTATGCACCCCGTAGGAGGGATGGAAATGGTACAAAACACTAAAATTAAAGATTAACTTTGCCACCGAAGGTGCAACTTGATTTTAACTTCTAAGAAAAGTCTTACGGTGGAAGGGTGGCATCTTCATATACTAAACTGACCATTTAAATAAAAGCCCATGAAATGCAATCTTATATAAAATTATACAAGGCTGGCCAAACGAGTTACATGCTCTACAGTACACATATACCGCCTCTCAAGATGATAGGCAAGATAAAAATATATTTCAGGGATTAGGCCGTTGCACTCCAAGCAATAAATTCGTTCACACACCAAATCCGACAAACATCATAGAGGCAGCTCCGAACGACAGACTGACACTAACTGCCTAACAAATGCGGACGAGAGACAGACGAGCAAGTTGGGGACGAGAGACTGACCAAGAAAACAAGTAGAATTTAACAAGATTAATCACACAACATATAACCAATCACTTAACTTCTAATAAACGGCGATTCCTCGAGAAGATCTGGTGCAGCACCCCCAAATCGCTCTCCCGAACCGTCCGCTGCCAGCCGCTTCAACGGACGCAGGAAGGCGCGCCGTCCTCCCATCTTTCGTGGTCCGCACCAACCGACCGACTGCCCGCTGCTCCGTCCGCGACTGCTGCTCCGTCGCGACTGCACTGCTGGGGCGTCTTCGACTCACTTCCAGACACACGGCGGCGAAAATACTGACTCGGACCCAACCATGCAGAGGAAACACGCCCACTGGCAAAACGACATCCCTGGACCAGGAAAGGACCGAGCCAAGATCCACAAGATGGTAACTGAACGGGCCCAGAAGCGCTCGGAGCACCATTTGCACCACGGCGTCGCAGCTCGCACCGTCAAGACTGATGTCGTGGTTTGACTCCTGTTGTGTCGACCGCGAAGTCACTACCCCTCGCTATACGGCGCGGCCCACTGGACTCACGTGGCGACCTCACAAGCGCCGACGCTCAAGACGGACAGGTCAGCTTGTGTCTCAGTGCGCGACCTACCAACCGATCGATCCAACCATTGCCTGAGCAACTCGAGCAGACTGACGGCCTAACGCGCAGATTCAGATGCAGGAACTAAGCCCCGACCGGGAGACCACTCGCTGAGTTCTCTTACTGGCGGAGTGGAAAGACTCTCATTTTTGCCGGCTTTAAAGGTTTATCCGAACTAAAGACATACTAGCATTCCGGACGACAGACACTAACTGCCTCACAAATTCGGACGAGAGACAGACTAGCAAGCTGGGAATGAGAGACTGACCCAAACTGCCTCCAGACTCACGCCAGACTGACCAACTGGCGAACTCATAGCGCCCCTTAAATGCATGTGAACAGGCTACCTTGCCCCTATCCCACCAGAGGGAGACACCAAAGCTGCGATTGCCACAGCGGCACCACCGCCAGAAACGGAGGGCGACTGCTTCACACTACGCGCTGCGGCGCGCTCTTGAAAACAGCAATTTTTACCGCGGCTCAGCGCTCTCCATATGTTGCCCAGCGTAGTAATTTCATGTAGCTCAGTGACGTCATGCGAGTGTTTCAATTGGACGCCACTCCAGTTGTCCAAGTAGAGAAAGGAAAACTAAATTTTAAAGTGCAATCTGAACCAAGTATCTTTTTTGGCGATTCCTCACATCGTCAGCAGGTGAAGGTTGTCTGAAAACAAAGACTGAAAAATCTTTGGCCCGTCCGAGATTGATACCGCAACCACTGGATTTCACTTTTCTTTCTTTTGTTTATTATCAGATTGACCTGGTACCTTCCGTGACATAAAGTATCGATACCACCCCACAGGTGTCACAGTTCGTAATGAAATGGCAGGTTTCTATCCGACACCGCTAGTGGTCGTGCGGGGTCTGGCAGACTCGACGGTCTGCGCCCACTGAGCCACACCTGCAGTAGCTGTGGACTGCAAGCCCCATCTGCCACCGCGATGCAGGATGGCTGGAGGCACCCGCTCATCCCACTTGCGCTTGGAGTCTCTGCAGTCTGACACCGCAGTCCGGAGAGCCTTATCCGTGTTGACCACGAGAGCTGGACTCTGTTTCTTGGTGCATTGTTTGTAAGGAGGCTTCATTTGCCTGAAGAAACGCAAATTAAGTATATCTTCTGTTCGCTCTCTTAACTTGTTTGCTAATAATTTGTGCTCTTGTCCACCTTCCCCACGATGCTTGTCTGTTTTCGTTAAGAAACTGCTATTTCCGAGCCAAATGTAGTGGCGCCGGAAAGCACAGAGAGCGCAAAATTACGTTACCTACCTCGTGCCGTTCGCCGACGGCGCTGTGTCTCGTGACGTTGAAAATTCCGTCTGCGTGCACCTCATCTTTGCCTGCCGCACCCCGTGGACGTCTTAATCGAGGCTTCGCTGAAGTGGCGGGCTGTTGTCTGCCCATTTCAACCAGCACGTCAGCTCATTCAGTCACACCTGTCAGCTGCAGGCGCACACGTGGTGTGCCTTCTTCTAGCCGCCGCAGTAACACGGGCTACAAGCAAGCACTGCTACTGCGACATCCTTACTCAAATCATACATACCATTCCACTTCTGAAAGCGCCAGGACATTAACTGGTTACGTGAAAGAGCTAGTAAGATATTCGAAATTTTAGCGTGCTTTTGATCAGACTACTGTTAGCTCTGCACGTATTATACGTCGTGGTGAGCATGATTTTAAACAAGCATTTGCACTAGAAGAGATAGATCGAACACTTTCATTTCGATCATACACTGCCCATTGGCAGACAATAAAATGGCTCTGAGCACTATGCGACTTAACTTCTAAGGTCATCAGTCGCCTAGAACTTAGAACTAATTAAACCTAACTAACCTAAGGGCATCAAACACATCCATGCTCGAGGCGGGATTCGAACCTGCGACCGTAGCGGTCGCTCGGTTCCAAATTGCAGCGCCCAGAACCGCACGGCCACCCCGGCCGGCTGGCAGACAATATCCATTATCAAATGCTATTATAACCTTGCTATTATAACCTGTCAACCGAGAGGCTAAATCATTTGGTTAACATTCTGAACAATCCGGAATGAAATTTTCAGTCTGCAGTAGAGTATGAACCGATATGAAACTTCCTGCTAGGTTAAAAACTAGAACTGTGAACCAGACTGAGACTCGAACTCGTGGCCTTTGTCCTTTCATAGGCAAGTGCTCCACCGACTGAAATACCCAAGCACAGCTCACGACACGTCATAACATCTTTACTTCTGCCAGTACCTCATCTCTTCTGCAAACATCCCCTAGTCCGTAAGCCGCGCCTCGCAATATCATTTCTTCCAAAAATGCTAATTTTGTAAGTTTGGCAGAAGAGCTTCTGTGAAGTGTGGAAGGTAGGAGGTGAGGTACTGACGGAAGTAAAGCTGTGAGTACGACTCGTGAGTTGGTTTAGGTAGATCAATCGGTAGAATAGTTGCCCCCGAACGGCAAAGGTTTGAGCCTCGGTCTGGCACGCAGTTTTGATGTGCCGAGAAGTTTCATTATGAATAATATTTGATAGAATAGGATATGCCAGCTATAGACAAATGAGGCACATGTAGTCACCAAATTGAAACCAGACAAATGTGGAGTCGAAGTCAAAGCCTCTTACTTTTCTCTAAAGAAAAATGAAACACACGCTCGAACGGCTGTGTGTAGACATGCTACAACCTCACTGCTGGCCACATGTAAAGGTAGTGGTACCGACAAAGACGTACCTAAATCAGAATCATACGGAGGAGCTAAACGAAGACAGATACCTTATGGCAGTATTTATCGTCATTCAGAGTACCTATGATAATGTCTGCCTCGAGCTGTTGGCCGATAACATAACAACTTCTTTGTTCGAAGTCTAATCACCCGTTTGAAAGATAGGAAGCTGATTATTAAAGCTACGAGCAAAGCTGATAGTCCAAGGAAAACAAGTAACGATATGCCTATCGCCATTTCTGTTTAATGTATATACAGCATACCTGCAGCGTGTGGTTCTTCCCCGAAGCGAAGATTATTCTGTATGCTGATGATGTTTGGATATACAGCATGATTAAAAACCAATGTTACATATTGCTACAGGAGGCATTACTGGTCGAAATTAAAGGAAAAGTTCCTATAATTACACACCGCCTTACAGAAAGCTGAAGCACTGAGAAGACATGGTCAGATGTCACTTTAAGTTGGAAGAACTACTTACTGTCTGTGGATCCGTAAATACTTACGGGTGCAGAACAGCCACTGGAGCGCAATGCAAGGGTTCGTGCTTGATCTCGTTAATAAGCCTTGTGGGGAATTGGGGAATATAAAGTGTGAGGATAGCATGAGCTTTTGCCCGCCTACCCTCTCTCTGCGGTTCTAGGCGCGCAGTCCGGAACCGCGCGACTGCTACGGTCGCAGGTTCGAATCCTGCCTCGGGCATGGATGTGTGTGATGTCCTTAGGTTAGTTAGGTTTAAGTATTTCTAAGTTCTAGGGGACTGATGACCTCAGAAGTTAAGTCCCATAGTGCTCAGAGCCATTTGAACCAAACCCTCTCTCTGCTTCCCTCCCCCCACCCCCCCTCCGAGTCCTTTTGCATTCTCCTCCTCTGCCTTTCCCCTCTCGCGTCTGCCCAGACCCCCCCCCCCCTCTCTTATGAATCATCGTCCTCCGTCGGCTCCTTCCCCCTTCCCCTCCCCCATTTCGTTTTTCCTTTCCTTCCCCCATTTTCCTTCCCATCGCGATTTCTGCGCGATGACTCATCATCGCTATGTGTGAACATTACCCTTACTAAAAGACGGCGACTATGGTCTTTGCACAACCGGGCAACACCTCATTTTATACGGATCACGCGTCGGTACCTGACGGCAGCGTTCCACGAGCTAAGGACTGGTGTAGGATGTCCAGTAGTATGGTGTTTCCGTGCACTTGATCTGAAACCGCTGGATTTTTGACTATGGGGACATTCAGAGGGATTGGCGTTCTCCATACCCACTGAAAATATGTAGATGTTGCAGAAGCGTGTGGGTAACACATGTGACGCGAACCAAATGAGGCCAAGTATATTTGAAAGAGTGCGTAATTCACTGCAAAGAAGGGCTGACAGACGTGCCAGGATGAGTGGTAACCACATGCAGCACTGCCTACGGAACCTGCTTCCACGTAAAAGACGGATAGAAATGAGAGGAAATTGGCAAATATCTCAACAATTTTTGGTTTCTGTGCAGCACATTATAGGATCTTTTCTGCTGGTCTTGACCAATACTGCGTCCTGCAATTACATACTTTTTTCTAAACACTCTGTAACTTCGTGACAAATCTTGTCACTCGGATGCAGCAAGCCGGATAGGTCAACTGGACAGCTAACTATTGCTGGATCGCAATGGGCTGGAAACGTCTCTAACTTATACCGCAGCGCTTACATTTACCCATTATAAACGAACGTGCCTCGTACCATTCCTGTGAAAAGAATACATATCGGTCTCCAAACTGACAACAAAGTGAAATGGTACACCCACATAAAGAAAGCAGTGAACACACCTGACGAAACTATCGATGTGGTCCGTCAATAAAATCTACTCGTTCTAAAGCCCGCGTCACTTTGAATAAAACTAAAAAACTCTAGGTCTTTCGGTAGTTGTGACCGCCACCGTGAGCAGAAGTAAAGACACTGACTGCCAAGGCTGGCACGGTTTTATCATATATAGATGTAATCGCAACGACTGGAACCTTCCAGAAAGAGCCGGAGTGACGCCAGCGCGAAAGGCAAGTTGGGCACCTCCTAGCAGCTTTGTTTGGCCACGGATCCGAGTGACGTCACATGGCGCAAGAGGACGGCGCCACTTTTTAAACTGCCGCTCCTGCATCTCTACAACCGTCAAGTCTACGTCTTTGCTTTCACTCAATGTCCAAAGCCCGCTCCCATATCCTAATATGTGTAAATCTATATTCTATGTTAAAATTGTTGCTGTTTATTCTAATTTCCACTACTTCTTTGGAAACAGATCCCACTATGATCGTGTTTGAGCCAAAACTTCAGATTGTATTTTATGCTGGTTTTCTAGGCAATGTTCAGTCACGGCTGACTTCTCAAGTTCCCTTTGTTTGATATGACGTGAGTACTGGGCACAACGCTCAGTAACAGTGCGAATATTTCACCTACCAAATTCACAGGGGACAATATACACGTCACGAACTCGAAGACCTATGTTGTCTTTAACGGGGCGTAATACATCTCTTATCTTGGAGGCAGACTGGAACATTGATCCCAATCCACGTATTTTCAGCGCGCGTCCTATCTTGCTAGTAGATGGCTCTGCACTATCGAAGGAATGCAGCCCCTTTCGTCGATAGCACTTGAATGCTTTTGCAATTTACCCCTTACTGCAATAATTTTCTCTAAACACAGGTTTCAAATGCTGAAATTCAGACTCTCGCTGGCCATCGTAAGAAATGGTCTTTGCCCTGTTTACTAGCACGTTCAGAACCACTTTCTTGTGTACAGGAAAGTGAAAACTTTTGACATTCGAGTACTAGTCAGTGTGCGTAGATTTCCTACACTGAATGACCAAGCCTGCCTTCTGCTTCCCGTTCAACTAAAACATTCAAGAACTGAATCTCCAACTCGACAGAGCATTAAATGTTGAGATGGACACCGTTACTGTGGCAGACGAACTACTGCAGTGCATTATCACTCTGAGCCCATATCAGGAAGGGGTCGTCAATGTATCGTAGGAAGCAAGACAGACGCAACCTCGCTGACTTCAGAGCTCGCCCCTCAAAGTGCTCCGTGAAATAGTTCGCGACGGCCAGAGACAGTGGGGATCCCCTGGATTTCCATCTGCCATCTCATAATATTCGTTGCGGTGGACAAACAAACAACGTTGTCGGTAAGGCACGGCCGAACAACTTCACGATCTCAGATGGAAGCTGTCGAGACAAGAAATAAAGCATATCTTGCACCGGCTCTCTCGTGAAAAGTGACACAACGTCCATACCAACCATCACCTGATTTTGGCCTCTCTTTATTTTCTTGAGGGCCTCAGCGAATGACTGCGAGTTAACAACGAGCTAATAACCCTGCCAGATGTTTTGCCAATCTGTAGGTGGCTGAACTGATTACACTAACTATAGGTTTCAGAGAAACGTTTTCCTTGTGTGTCGCAGGCAATCCGTAAAGCCGGCACGTCCGGTGGCACGTGGCATTAATTTCTTCGTCACGTCTGGCATATCTGAGTCTTTTTTTAACTATCTTATGATTCCGACGGTGGTCTGTGTGGGATCGAGACTAAGCTTCCGATATGTATGTATCATCCTCTAAAAAATGCAGCACCTTCATCTGGCAGTCTTTGATGTTCAGACCATAGTGGAATTTCCTTTATCGCAGGGCTTAACAACTGGCCGGTTTTGAGCGCGAGTACTCGCGTCTGCTCAGGCACGTGCTCGCGAGCAGGTGCAAGGTCGCGGAGTAGGGAGGGAGGGGAGGGAGGGGAAATGCGCGCGCACGTTTGAATGTGATCTCGCGTTCGTAGCAGATTTAACTAGCCATCTGAATGCTTTGAACATTTTACTACAAGGTAAAGATCTGCTAATTACTCATTTCATAGATCGAATACGAGCTTTTAAAATGAAATTGACACTTTGGGTGAGTCAGCTGGAAACAGGAAACCTAGCTCATTTTCCTAAATTATCATCCATGCAAGATGTTCACAAAGACTGTGAACGTTATTCACGTAGTTTAGTTGATCAGCGCTTTCAAGATCTGACAGCACTAGACAGTGATTTTGATCTTGCTCTGAGCACTATGCGACTTAACTTCTGAGGTCATCAGTCGCCTAGAACTTAGAACTAATTAAACCTAACTAACCTAAGGACATCACACACATCCATGCCCGAGGCAGGATTCGAACCTGCGACCGTAGCGGTCGCTCGGCTCCAGACTGTAGCGCCTAGAACCGCACGGCCACTCCGGCCGGCGATTTTGATCTGTTCTCTCCATATTCAGCGAATATTTAAGAGATTCGTCCTGAGCTGCAGCAAGAAATTATTGACCTGCAGTGTGACAGAGAATACAGAGACAAATTTCAGAACAAGAAAAACATTTTGGAATTCTACAGACACTTCCCTCAGGATAGATTTCCTCGTTTGCACAAACTGGCGGCTACAATAATATCAATGTTCGGTTCCACGTATGTTTGTGAACAACTGTTCTCTGCGATGAAATGTAACAAGACGCGCCTGAGAAACGCATTGTCTGATCGAAATTCAAACTACACGCTGCGCCTAAAATGCACAAAAACAATTACTCTGAAGATAGACGCAATTGTAAAGGGCAAAAAGTACAAGATAACCGAGAATCCCACACTTCAGTGACACCTTTTATTGTGTAACAGTTCACAAATTAATGCGAATATAGAGGCATACACTAAGCTAATAAAATTATGTGGCAGGTGTACACTCTCCTTTATTTGTTTCATTTGTCGCAGTAATAATTCGTGAGTGATATCCCTGCAGGTGGCCGCGGATTTACATTGACTGGCGGCAGCTGTTGTGTGCCCCACGTGACTCTCCCCACTCTCCGCTGTGGTCCGGTAGTGGGGCTAGCGTGCTCGCGCTGCTCCCTGCTCGCGCCTTGTTGCTCACAGCTTGCTCCGCGAGCACGTATGTTGTGAAGCCCTGGTTTATCGGCTTCATTCTCACGTATTTTCAACATGTCCTATGTAGTTTCTCCTGGCGACAGTCACGTTGGTATGTTACCGCAGCTTGGGGCGTTTCCAAACACGTCTTCGGCCTGGGGTGTCATTCACTAGAGTGGAGTTATCTTAAGTGATGAGTCCCTCTTCGAACTGGGATCAGATGCCCAGCGGAGACGTATCTGGAGACACCCCAATCAGCGATGAGATACCAACCTGAATGTCGCCCCCCGTCATCATCCTAAACTAAAGGCTATGCCTTGTCGATTTAGCCACGTCCGTCTCTCCATTGTCATCCTCTTCAATTCTTCATACGGTTTTATCCCCATATCTTCTTTGATGTTAGTAAAATACATTTCTCTTAGCCTGCCTCTTGATTTTTTCTCTAAAACTTTTGCTTCAAATACATTCTTTGGTAACTGGTTGTGTCTCATTATGTGCCCAATCATTTTTGATTTTCTTCTACCTATATAATTTAGCAGCGTTCTGTTCTCATTTTGTTCTCTTAAGACCTGTTCATTACTTTTTCTATCTACCCAGCTTGTTTTCGTCCACATTTCCATTGCTTCCAGTCTCTTTTTCTCTGCCTTTCCCAGAGTACACGCTTCACACCATATGTTAAGACACTCCAGACAAAAGTTTTGACAAACTTTTTCCTACTTCATGGGCTTATATGATTGTCTGTTAGTAAATTCCTTTTATTTTGGAAAGCTTGCTTTGCCAAGGCTATTGCCGGCCGCGGTGGTCTCGGGGTTCTAGGCGCGCAGTCCGGAACCGTGCGACTGCTACGGTCGCAGGTTCGAATCCTGCCTCGGGCATGGATGTGTGTGATGTCCTTAGGTTAGTTAAGTTTAAGTAGTTCTAAGTTCTAGGGGACTGATGACCACAGCAGTTGAGTCCCATAGCGCTCAGAGCCATTTTGAACCAAGGCTATTCTTCTCTTTATATCTGTGATACATTTGTTGTCGTCAGTGATTGTGCTCTCCAAATAGCAGAAGTTCTCAACCTGCTCTAGAACATCATCTTCTAGTTTAATATTAACTTTAACATTTTCTTTTGTCTTCCCTACTACCATATTTTTTGTTTTATTCTTATTTATTTTTAGATTAAATTCTCTTAGGATTTTGGCAAATTTTCCTTTACTGAGTCAGCAAGTACTACTATATCATCTGCAAAACGGATACAGTGTATTCGTTCCCCGTTAATTTTAATTCCTATGGTTATACTTTTCAATGGTTTTTTCAATAAATAAGTTGAACAAATATGGTGATAATCAGCATCCTTGCCTTACTCCCCTCCTTATTTTTGCTTTCTTCTTCACACCATTCACTTCTATCTATGCTTCCTTCCTTTTATACAGGTTCCAGATTAATCTTCTGTCTCTCCAATCAAGATTTATTTCCTTCATTGTTCGGAATAAGAATTTCCAATTAACCATGTCAAATGCTTTTTGTAAATCTATAAAGGTCAAGTAGGTTTTCTTATTAACTCCGATTCATCTTTCTAATACCATCCTCAGAGCTAGTACTGCGTTTAGTTCCTTTTCCGGATCTGAAACCAAATTGGTCTTCTCCTAAGTTTGCCTCAATTTCCTTTTTTTCGATTTTTTATTATGTTTAACATTATTTTGGAAGTGTGGGATAGTAAGGAGATAGTTCTATAGTTCTTACAATCCATAGCATTTCCTTTTTTTTGGGATTATTACTGTTTTGCTGTTATGCAAATCTGTAGGTGGTTCCTTTCCATCTTCATAGTACTCTTTAATAAGTTTATACAAGTACTCTTTGTGGTGTCACCGCCAGACACCACACTTGCTAGGTGGTAGTTTTAAATCGGCCGCGATCCATTAGTACATGTCGGACCCGCGTGTCGCCACTGTGTGATCGCAGACCGAGCGCCACCACAAGGCAGGTCTAGAGATACGGACTAGCACTCGCCCCAGTTGTACGGACGACGTAGCTAGCGATGCACACTGACGAAGCCTCGCTCATTTGCAGAGCAGATAGTTAGAATAGCCTTCAGCTAAGTCAATTGCTACGACCTAGCAAGGCGCCATTAGTAGTTTATTGCCTGAATCTACAGAGTCTCACTTGTATCGTCAATAGCGATGTACAACAAGGATGGATTAAAGTTAAGTATTCCAGCAGCTACGTACTTTTCTTTATAGCATTCATTACGTATCCTGTTTCAGACCTCACGCCATCCTGCTTTAACTTAGCGCGTGCCTTTCGGCTTCCTCTCATTGTGTCTAGGCTGTCTTGTCTAGACACAACACTCTTTTGCTGATTCTCCAATTTCCTTCAGTATTTCTGCTGGTATGTTATCTGTGCTCATCGCTTTGTCATTACTTAGATCATTCAAGGCACTGTTGAATTTCTCTTTAGATATAGGTGGCCCTATCATGTCGATATCTTCCAGAATTTCACCCTCATTAGCAATATCTTCTCCTTCATATAGTTCCTCAATATACTCTTTCCATGTTTCGAATACATCCTCTAATTCGCCAGGTAGGTCACCGTTTTTATTCTTGACCATATCTGTTTTTGTTTTTGGCTTTATCTGCATTGATTAAATTTTAGAGTTGGCTCTATCGATTTGCCGCTCCGCCGTACGGCCCTAAAACGAGGAGTTATGGCCTGGGTCGCCATTTCTTTTCGTAGCAGGACGCCTTTGGTTATCACATGCGACACTTTCACAGCACATCGGAACGTCGACGATATTCTATGGCCCGTTTTGTTGCCCTTCGTGCTAAGTCGTCCTGGGCTTCCACTTCAGCAAGATAATGTCCGCCCACACACGGCAGGTGTTTCTACTACTTGTCGTCGTGCTTGACAAAGCCTACCTCGGCCAGCAAGGTGCCGAATCCCTCCCCAATTGATGAAGTTCGGAGCATTATGCGCAGGGCCCTCCAACTATATCGCGAGTTTGACGATCTGGAGATAATCTGGCATGATATACCTTAGGATGACATCCAACGTGTCTGTCAATCAGTGTCAAGCTGAATATCTTCTTGCATAAGGGCCAGAGATGGACAAATGCGTTATTAACTCGCTCCATTTCTGCAGCTCTTTCTCTTGAATAAATCATCCAATTTTCCTGAAATTGTAATCATTTGTTTGCAGCTACATGTACTTCACCTTCATATCTATCAATTTTTTTTTTGAGTGTGCAAAAGAGCCATCCATGAGATAAAAATCAATGATTCTTATGCTGCAATCTGATTGTTATCGCATTTGCTAAATTTGTACTAATTGAGAACCTACAGTAATTATACACTGATGAGCCAAAACAATATGGCCACTTGCTTAATAATTTTTTCATAATGCGGTGCCACAGTCATAACATATTTCTTTAAAGTCAGTACCGCCATTAGACTGTTTTTTATTTGCAGTGTAGCATTTACAAGATCATGATTTCGGCTTCAAAGTGCCATTATCAAGTGTTTTTTCAAGTGTTATACAGTGCCTAAGATGGCATACTGTCGTATTTAAATGTAACACCGCAAATAAAAAACAGTCCAATGGTGGTACTGACTTTAAAGAGATTTGCTTAACACCTTGTTTGTCCCTCTTTGAAACTACATACATCCCTGATTCTGCGTATCAGGGATCCGACAGTTTGTATTTACGTTTGTGTAGGTATGTGGCATTAGATGTCTACGCACAGATCATGTAATTGGCGTAAATAACGGGCCGCTGATTTGGGTACGCGGTGATGGCGCCCGATACCGACCCAGATGGGTTCTATAGGAATTACATCAGGCGTATCTGGTAGACGAGACATCAACACGATTTCACTATAATTCTCCTCAAACCACTGTTGCATGGTTCTGGCTCAGAGATACGGCCAGTTATACTACGGAAAGATGACCTCGCCGTCGGGAAAGACATTAAGCATGAGGAGATGCACGTGGCTCGCAGCTGTCAGCGTGTCTTCGATTACTACCACAGGTCCCAAGCGAGCACAGGAGAATATCTCCCATAACACAATGCTGCTCCCACCAGCCTGCTGCACATTTCGAGACGCCGTTCACCTCTATGATAGCTTTTGTGGAGACGACTATTGACCTAGTACAGCAAAAATGTAATTCACCCGAAGAGCCGACACGTTTGCATTCATCGGCGGTCAAATCCCAATGGTCCCGTGCCCAATGTAATCGTAGTTGACAATGTCTTTGGATGAACACGTAGTGGTGGTCTGCTGCGGAGCTCCATGTTCAACACTGTACGACGAACGGTGTGCTCCGAAACATTTGTGCGTGCTCCAGTGTTGTACCCTTTCGGCAGAGATGACACATATTACAATCTGGCCTACTTTACCAAGCAGACAAGCCTCCAAACCATACGTCCTGTGAAGATTCTTCGAAGTCCAACCACTGAGAGCCTAGTGGCAGTTACACTGTCCTTCTACCTGTTTACCTTTGCCATTTTCGTTGACTTCCGGAAGGCGTTCGATACAGTTCCGCACTGTCGCCTGATAAACAAAGTAAGAGCCTACAGAATATCAGACCAGCTGCGTGGCTGGATTGAAGAGTTTTTAGCACACAGAACACAGCATGTTGTTCTCAATGGAGAGACGTCTACAGACGTTAAATTGACCTCTGGCGTGCCACAGGGGAGTGTTATGGGACCATTGCTTTTCACAATTTATATAAATGACCTAGTAGATAGTGTCGGAAGTTCCATGCGGCTTTTCGCGGATGATGCTGTAGTATACAGAGAAGTTGCAGCATTAGAAAGCTGCAGCGAAATGCAGGAAGATCTGCAGCGGATGGGCACTTGGTGCAGGGAGTGGCAACTGACCCTTAACATAGACAAATGTAATGTATTGCGAATACATAGAAAGAAGGCTCCTTTATTGTATGATTATATGATAGCGGAACAAACACTAGTAGCAGTTACTTCAGTAAAATATCTGGGAGTATGCGTACGGAACGATTTGAACTGGAATGATCACATAAAATTAATTGTTGGTAAGGTGGGTGCCAGGTTGAGATTCGTTGGGACAGTCCTTAGAAAATTTTAGTCCATCAACAAAGGAGGTGGCTTACAAAACACTCGTTCGACCTATACTTGAGTATTGCTCATCAGTGTGGGATCCGTGCCAGGTCGGGTTGACAGAGGATATAGAGAAGATCCAAAGAAGAGCGGCGCGTTTCGTCACAGGGTTATTTGGTAAGCGTGATAGCGTTACGGAGATGTTTAGCAAACTCAAGTGGCAGACTCTGCAAGAGAGGCGCTCTGCATCGCGGTGTAGCTTGCTCGCCAGGTTTCGAGAGGGTGCGTTTCTGGATGAGGTATCGAATATATTGCTTCCCCCTACTTATACCTCCCGAGGAGATCACGAATGTAAAATTAGAGAGATTCGAGCACGTACGGAGGCTTTCCGGCAGTCGTTCTTCCCGCGAACCATACGCGACTGGAACAGGATAGGGAGGTAATGACAGTGACACGTAAAGTGCCCTCCGCCACACACTGTTGGGTGGCGTGCGGAGTATAAATGTAGATGAAATGCAGATGCACCTCGATGCTCACGACAGTAGCACGTGAACATTCCAACATTTTCGCTGTTTTCGAGATACTCGTTCACAGGCTTTGCATAATAATTATCTGCCCTTTGGCAAAGTCGCTTATCTCAATGGATTTCCCCATCTGCAGCCAATATCTTCGCTAGGGTGATCCCCCTTCCGTGTCTGCTCCGCTTATATTCTTTTGCTAGCACGTCACGTGCCCGCAACGTCACTACGCGGCATCCAACGTAGCCGTGGGCAGTGGTCATATGTTTTGGCTTGCAATGCATATTTACCTGTTGGAATGTGTTAGGTGTGTAGATGGTTGAATGGTGTCACCCAAAAGCTAATTTTAAAAAATGTGTTGTTTCGCTGTTAGTCTGGGCATGGAAAATACGCTGCTGACAGGCAGACAAGTGGGGTAGGAGTGCGTGTCTTGCCACGTACTAAAGCTCTGTCTGATTCAGTCCTTTGCCTTGTTCTCAAGCAACAACAGCAGGAGTATCAAGAGGCCTTTCTTTCTGGGAGGCATACCCCCACAGGAATGCTAACAAGGGAACCTCCCCATCGCACCCTCCTCAGATTTAGTTATAAGTTGACACAGTGGATAGGCCTTGAAAAACTGAACGCAGATCAATCGAGAAAACAGGAAGAAGTTGTGTGGAACTATGAAAAAATAAGCAAAATATACAAACTGAGTAGTCCATGCGCAAGATAGGCAATATTAAGGGGAGTGTGAGCTCAGGAGCGCCGTGGTCCCGTGGTTAGCGTGAGCAGCTGCGGAACGAGAGGTCCCTGGTTCAAGTCTTCCCCCGAGTGAAAGGTTTACTTTTTTTTATTTTCGCAAAGTTATTATCTGTCCGTTCGTTCATTGACGTCTCTGTTCACTGTAATAAGTTTAGTGTCTGTGTTTTGCGACCGCACCGCAAAACCGTGCGATTAGTAGACGAAAGGACGTGCCTCTCCAATGGGAACCGAAAACATTTGATCGCACGATCATAGGTCAACCGATTCCTCCACAGGAAAACACGTCTGATATATTCTATACGACACTGGTGACGGCATGTGCGTCACATGATAGGAATATGTTGTCGACCCACCTAACTTGAACTGTAGTCGACTGACGTCGTGTGTTTCGATGTTTGTTAAGGTGTAGCGTCCCCATAATACGGCGCAGTTACCTCGCATCGGACAGACGGACGGACAGATAATAATTGTCTTAAAATAAAAAATTAGACTGTTCACTCGAGGGAAGACTTGATCCAAGGACCTCTCGTTCCGCAGCTGCTCACGCTAACCAGAGGACCACAGCGCTCCTGAGGTCAGACTCCCCTTGATGTTTCCTATCTTGCACATGGACTACTTCGTTTGTATATTTTGCTTATTTTTTTATAGTTCCACACAACTTCTTCCTGTTTTCTCGATTGATCTGTGTTCAGTTTTTCAAGGCCTATCCACTGTGCCCACTTATAACTAAATCTGAGGAGGGTGCGATGGGGAGGTTCCCTTGTTAGTACCTCCAGCATCTGCCCGAACTGTGCACTGAGCCCTGCAACCTTTCTAATCCCTGTGTAGTGTGACGTACGAGTCGGCAAGTGGCTACTATATTCAGTAACAATATTCATATCACGTTTTCCTGATCCCTCTCCGTCGGCCCACGGAGCTCGTTTACTAACGTCACACAGCAAACATTTTCATGTAATTCACTGCTCCGCCTCAGGAGTTAGTAGCAGTAATCCAGGAATTATATTCAAAAAGCTCTTTTCTGCCATATCTCTCGCTATTGTTAGCGAAAACTTGAGTTAATCACGTACAGACGTGATATTTCTGTACGCTATTTACATTTATTACTTTTTCATCTTTGTGCAGTTTTAGCTAATCATGTTCACGTGACATATATGCTGGTATCACACGGATAATGATTTGTTGAACACTCACAAATTTCCCCGCTGTAGGAGAAGTTGCGACTATTGCACCAATGAGGCGATCACCGACGGTAAATCGGGCTCTTGATGGGAAGAAGTTCCGCACTGGTGAAGTAACAGACAGACCTAGAATTGTACTGCTTAGCCAGTAGTCTCCTTGGTGCCTTGCAGCAGGTGTCCCAACTAAACCTGTGAGCTATGAGCGTACTGGAGCTAATCGTTTGTTACCATCTGTCACTTTGAAACAATCGAGTAACTGCTTCCAACTCCTGCAGCAATGCAACAGAGAGGACTAACAGGGACAAACGCGCGGAGGACAAACATAAAATGAAAGTAAATAAATAATAACGTTTACCTATACAACAGCCATAAAAATAGCAACACTTCTATTCTTACACGCATTCCACTAAGATAGTCAAACATAGTCCAACCAAGTAAAAAAAAAAAATGCAAACTGAAATTTTAGTGACAGCAGTGAAAATCGTATATACGAGGAGTCAGATAGGAAAAACTGCAATAATTATAAAGGAGACTGTGACACCCACTCAGCTGGGAATCCGTATTACCTCAGTTTAAAGTCGAGAATTAAGACTGAATGGCAATATGTAGAACAATAGACTGGCTTTAGAGCTGACAGGTCTTGTACAGGTACTACAGTTTGCTTAAAAAACCTTGTAGGAGAAGCGCACCCAAAAAATATAAAACTTCATCTAATGTTTATATACATAAGCAAGGGCTCTGAAACCACATAGAAATGACGTTCAACTTGAAGTAGACCGGTGCAAACAACTTTTACTTAATCTCTGAAAAAGCATCTCTGTTATGTCTTTGGTAAAAATTTGAAATTTTATTTTGGGTTAGTTCGAAATATCGATAGCCCGGTCGTGGCAACTGCATTTAAGATACGAGGGCAGTACAATAAGTAATGCAACACACTTTTTTTCTGAAACAGGGGTTGTTTTATTCAGCATTGAAATACACCAGGTTATTCCCCAATCTTTTAGCTACACAACACTATTTTTCAACGTAATCTCCATTCAATGCTACGGCCTTACGCCACCTTGAAATGAGGGCCTGTATGCCTGCACGGTACCATTCCACTGGTCGATGTCGGAGCCAACGTCGTACTGCATCAATAACTTCTTCATCATCCGCGTAGTGCCTCCCACGGATTGCGTCCTTCATTGGGCCAAATATATGGAAATCCGACGGTGCGAGATCGGGGCTGTAGGGTGCATGAGGAAGAACAGTCCACTGAAGTTTTGTGAGCTTCTCTCGGGTGCGAAGACTTGTGTGAGGTCTTGCGTTGTCATGAAGAAGGAGAAGTTCGTTCAGATTTTTGTGCCTACGAACACGCTGAAGTCGTTTCTTCAATTTCTGAAGAGTAGCACAATACACTTCAGAGTTGATCGTTTGACCAAGGGGAAGGACGTCCAACAGAATAACCCCTTCAGCGTGCCAGAAGACTGTAACCATGACTTTACCGGCTGAGGGTATGGCTTTAAACTTTTTCTTGGCAGGGGAGTTGGTGTGGCGCCACTCCATTGATTGCCGTTTTGTTTCAGGTTCGAAGTGATGAACCCATGTTTCATCGCCTGTAACAATCTTTGACAAGAAGTTGTCACCCTCAGCCACATGACGAGCAAGCAATTCCGCACAGATGGTTCTCCTTTGCTCTCTATGGTGTTCGGTTAGACAACGAGGGACCCAGCGGGAACAAACCTTTGAATATCCCAACTGGTGAACAATTGTGACAGCACTACCAACAGAGATGTCAAGTTGATCACTGAGTTGTTTGATGGTGATCCGTCGATCATCTCGAACGAGTGTGTTCGCACGCTCCGCCATTGCAGGAGTCACAGCTGTGCACGGCCGGCCCGCACGCGGGAGATCAGACAGTCTTGCTTGACCTTGCGGCGATGATGACACACGCTTTGCCCAACGACTCACCGTGCTTTTGTCCACTGCCAGATCACCGTAGACATTCTGCAAGCGCCTATGAATATCTGAGATGCCCTGGTTTTCCGCCAAAAGAAACTCGATCACTGCCCGTTGTTTGTAACGCACATCCGTTACAGACGCCATTTTAACAGCTCCGTACAGCGCTGCCACCTGTCGGAAGTCAATGAAACTATACGAGACGAAGCGGGAATGTTTGAAAATATTCCACAAGAAATTTCCGGTTTTTTCAACCAAAATTGGCCGAGAAAAAAAATGTGTTGCATTACATATTGAACTGCCCTGGTATTTGTATCACTCACTCTTAGTAACTGGGCAGAGGATGCCTTTGAATGGCGTTACGGGTTTATAGTTCATTTCGCTATACACTGCTGCTTGCAAATGTCCGAGCGGTAGTTACCACTTGTAAGTTTCTCGTCTTCAATTAAGTTCATCGACGACGTAGTATTTTCTTGGAGAATCGCATGAAAAAGACTTCAGTGTTGTGACATGGGGAGACTTTAGATATCTTTGTGTCTAATAACCATCCCGAATGGGAAAAGAAATACGAGGCTAAAAAAAGCCACCCCATATTCTTACAGGAGACATTGCTGGTTAAAACCAGGGAGAAGCTCTTACTGTACGTGCATGAACAGAAACAAATACTTTTAGAGATATGAGCCATACTATATATGTGGGGCACGGCCAGTGTTCAGTGAGTACTGAGTTAACAATAACTTATGATAATAAGCACGTGTGGATAGGACGAAATTCTCAAAGTATCATAGAAACAAGGCATCAGGCTCAATTTATCATCAATGAGCGGCAGGTATTGTTGGTGACAGACTTATGGTGTTGTACCCATATGGATGACCTTCATTTTATTTATTGAAATATTATTAAGAACTTATTTTATTGCCAAATTATATGTTTGTAATTAACAACTCCAGTCGCGAGTACAAAAATATTGTGTCTCTGGTACCAGCCCACGTTCCTGCGCCAGTTTTAAAATCATTATTCAGTTACCAATCTGACTGCTAAGCCTCAAACTGCTGTTTCATTACAATGAAGAGTGTCATACAGGGTGATTTTTCCCACTATATACAATCTTTAGGGAATGATCGGTGAGAGGACTCGGAACAAAAACGGTCTAATGAACTTATGTCCGGAAATGCATGGATCACATGCTAGAGACGATTTATTCATTCATACTTTGTTACAGAGACTCCGGTGTAATACGAGCTGTATCGTGCGGCCACACCTTCAGTACGCATGGTTTCCTCCTAGAGGGTGGTACTGTTCCTCATACGTCATGGCATCGCGCCCGCTCCTGCCATAGTAATCGGTAATGTTGTGTTCGATTCACGTGTCTTACTGACTCACCTTGTAGTGGCTGAGATACGGCGTTCCACACAATGGTTCCGTATTCGAGTTGAGAGATTGCTGACATGGTGTTTACTTACAGAAAGGCAAATGACAGCAGGCGGCAGCAGCAAGATTGCATACAGCAGGCGGCAGCAGCAAGATTGCATGAAGAGAACCGTCCCCACCGACAACAACCATAGCATTCAATGTTAGAAACAGTGTTTCGCCGTTTCTCTGAGAAAGGATCATTTGGAAGCAGGGAATCATGAAAGACATACCAGACCTGGAGGAAAATGTGATTAACACTGTGGAAGGCGACCGCCGTGTCAGTACGAGGATGTTGGCCAGTCAGTACAGAGTAAGTCAGCCGACAGTGTGGAACATTCACCATGATAATTGTTACTACCCTAACCACTTACAGCGAGTGCAGGGCTGACTAGCGAAAGACTTTCCACATCGGGAGCAGGCTGTCACTGGTTTCTTTACCAGGCAAACACGATGGCGAGTTTTGTGTCATCCATCCTATTCACAGATGAACCACCTTTACGCGGAGTGGTATCTTCAGTTTCCATAACAGTCATCTGAGGGACAGTATGCAGAACCCCCACGGCGAATTATCAGCATCGGTGCAGCCGAAATGTATGGAGTGGAAAAATTCTCGACCGTATTTTAGGACCATCTTTCTTTCACGTCGCCTAACAGGCCGGAACTATCGGCGTTTATTGTGGGTGACTTTGTCTGCCCTGCTGGAAGAAGTGATATTGATGATTCGAAGGCTTCTGTGGCTGCTACATGGTGGTGCTCCACACCACTAAATTTTTTTGTTAACGTCCAGGCTCATCTCAAACGTGTCTTCCTTGGTCAATGGATCGGGCGAGGGGTGTCCAGTTGCATGGTCTGCTCGTTCATCGGGTCTCAACCCATGCAATTTGTGGTTATGGGGTCATCTCAGAAGTATCGTGCATGCGGAGCACATTCCCGATGTGGAGACACTGGAATAGTGTATTCATGCTGCCTTTGAGACAGTTCAGATACAGCCTGGCCGATGTGAACTTGTGAGACAGAACATGATACGATGCGTACACGCATGCCGTGAGGCAAAGCACTTTCAACACATACTGCAACTGTCACTGCAAGAGACAGCGCGTATTACATCGCGGTCTCTGTAACAATGAATCACTGAATAAATGGTCTCTTGCATGCAAACTATACATTTCCGGACATAAGAGCATTGTACCTATTTTTTTCCATAGTCTCTCATCGATTAATCCCTCGAGTTTTTACACGATGGAAAAAAATCACCCTGTATATTGGGTCATTGGATCATTACATGAGCTTTCAAACTGCAACGTGACGACAGTACACTCCCTGACAAAAAACTGACACACCTAGAAGACGCAGTCCGATGTCAGTGTACCTCCTTAACATCTATACACGAACGGCGGTTATGTTAATGATCAAAGTTGCAACATCTGTATGACAGGTGGAATGGCGACCGGAGGGCATTAGCGTTGTTCGTGTTTAGTTGTCACCACGTCTGTTGAGCCGTCATTGTGAAGGACATGGAGATACCGCATTTGCCCACATCTCGTGGTCGTGCGGTAGCGTTCTCGCTTCCCACGCCCGGGTTCCCGGGTTCGATTCCCGGCGGGGTCAGGGATCTTCTCTGCCCCGTGATGGCTGGGTGTTGTGTGCTGTCCTTAGCTTAGTTAGGTTTAAGTAGTTCTAAGTTCTAGGGGACTGATGACCATAGATGTTAAGTCCCATAGTGCTCAGAGCCATTTGAACCATTTTTTTGATACCGCATACCCGTGTGAGACCGCGTTATCAGCAACTCACATAGTAGTAAGTGGCCATATTGTGGGTCTCCATTTGGCCGTCCTGTCGTCAGATTTATCGTGCATTACGATGTGACAGTGGCCCGATGATAGAGGGCAGGCGATTACGTCTGACACCCACCGGCGAATGTGTGTACCAAGCACATCGTGACCCCTTCACATCTGCGCCTGCCTCGTGAAAAGTAACGGATCCTCTGTAACATTCTGTGTCTTACTGCTCCACAGGTCGCACACTGGCAGCTGCCTGCCTATGGAATTAACGCCCTATGCGTAGACTGCCATTGACACTGCAGCAGCTACGACTGCATTTGGAGCGGTGCAGTAGTCGGGATGCCTGGACTACTGACGGATGGCGTCGCACTACGTTCAGCGATGAATTGTGGCTCTCCGCTACGCCGGCGATTATGGCCGCAACTTGAGGACGGGTTCCATTCTCCCAACGCTTTTAAGGACCACAGCAATATTATTCCCGGCGTTTGTGTGTATGTTTGTTTCGTTTCAGGTAACAAAATTAAGGTCGGATGCGCCCATGCCAGAACCACAAGCTTAGAACGGGCCGGGTGGCCGAGCGGTTCTAGGCGCTACAGTTTGGAACCGCGCGACCGCTACGGTCGCAGGTTCGAATCCTGCCTCGGGCATGGATGTGTGTGATGTCCTTAGGTTATTTAGGTTTAAGTAGTTCTAAGTTCTATGGGACTGATGGCCTCAGAAGTTAAGTTCCATAGTGCTCAGAGCCATTTGAACCACAACCTTAGAACACTAAGACGAAAAAGGAGTTAAATGCGATTACACGTTAGGCCCAGTCGATGGAAGGAAACAGAGCTTCTCATGAAGAAGGGCTACGAAACACGCCGTAGCGACAGCTAAAGTCTAGAACTAAAGATTATATGTCCTTCGCCATGTTGCTACGAAGATAAAAAGGAAAACGCGGTCGAAAGCCCACCCGTCGTTCGTTAAAAGGCCAATAACTCAGACGGCAAACATGCATTAGAACCTAAGCACTTAGAAACGGGCATTAGGTTATGAAATGGCGAATCGTCAAACGCTGATGACAACGTGGCAGGGGATCACCACTCTGCAAATGAAGATGGCTTGAAGCCTTCCCGTCTCCTCAATATTTCTTTTGTTACGCAACCTTCCCTTCTAACATAACCTATGAAACCTTCCCTTAGGATTTCTATCTATTCCTTAATAATAACAAATGAAATCTTCCCTTCCTCAATAATAATAAGTGCAATCTTCGCATACAAATTTAAATTCTGTTTATTAAAAGTGATTTGCTGATTATTTCGACTAAACATAGAATATATCGTCGTCGTGGCCCTCAGTCGTTACCTGCAATAACCCAAAACTGTTCCTTACCTTTTTGACTGTTACTGGATCGCCATCTGACTGCTACATCGAACTGCGACATGAATATACTTACTCTGTTTTACTATGCTCTATTAGCTGCTGGTGGGCTGTCATAATAAGTGCCTGTATTTATTACCAAAGCTGACGTTATTCTTTAATGGCAAAGCTGACGTTATTCTTTAATTAATTTGACTGAAGTTACGTAATTCATAGTTAAACTTTTTCTTGACAACAATAAAATTTTGCAAAGTTTTACGTTGATGGTTTTTGGGATGGATTACAATCAGTAATGCAATATTGCTGGCAAAAATTAATTATATTCTGAAACCAATTATTCAAATATTTGCTGTTGGTAATGACAGGATTTTACAAACATTCAAATGGGACTTACTTTTTACAATGATCTTACAACTAACATTGCGCAACATACCTTCAGTAGTCTTGAGTTTCTCAACAAAAAAAATTCAATAACATTAGTTCCTCTTATGATAATAGTTAGCTGATGTCTCTGTATATACGTTTATAATCTCTTGTAAATCATAGCTAGTGGATGGCAGGCACACCGCTCCTCTCAACCTCTCGCTTCGGGCCTGCTACCGACTCGCTTCACATCTCGCTTACTACTGACTTCCTACGAACGCTAAAGTGCGGTCTCTCCTGCCGACAATGCTTTCTGGTGCAGACAATCCTTGCTACCATTACAAAATGTATCGATACGAGGTTTTTCCTGCTCTTTTCTTAAAATGAATCCATATGCGGTCTCTCCCGCCCTTTTTAAGATTATATCAATGTGCGGTCTCTGCCGCCAACAATACTTTGGTGCAGACATTCCCTGCTACCACAATTATGTCAAAAATGACAAATATTAATTATTCATACTTAATCCTTTTAATAAAATATAAAAATCGTTCATAAATTGTGGTTTGACAATAGACAATAGAAATATACACGTCTTACAGGCTAAAATGACAGAGCCCAATACGTAAGCTAGCGAGAGGGCCGAGAGGAGGTCGGCCAAGCCGCAGGGAGATATTTAATTCCACGGAGATTGTTCCTGTAAAGGGAAGACCTGTGGTGATGCCAAAGTGACAGCACCTACTGACAGACGGCAACACGAAGATTATTGGAAGAAATGGAAGAACTAGCGAGCCGAGGTAGGAGGACTGCAGCTTCGGCAGCAACATCAGCAGCCTCGTTTCCCGTCAGACCGACGTGACCAGCAACCCACATAAACATCTCAGTGGCTCCCTCAAGAGTGAGCAAATGGAAACTATCCTGGATCCGTTGCACTAAGGGATGGACGGTGTACAGCACACAGAGGGTCTTAAGAGCACTGAGTGAGTTGGGGCAGATGACGCAATTGAAAAGCCTGTGTCGCCGGATGTACTGCGTGGCCTGATACAGGGCTCTGCTGTAAACATTAAGCAGTGTTCAGAAAGCCGATACCGAAAATAGTCGGTGCCAATGACGAAGTCACACACGATTCCGCGGGCACTTCGAGAGCCATCAGTGTACACAAAGGTGCTAATGGTAAGTTCGGTGCGAAGGTCGAGAAACTTACAGTGACAGGTCGAATCTGGTGTGGTGTCCTTACGAAGCGGATGAAGTCTAAGGTGAACAGGGGCCGCCTCAAGAAGCCAAGGCGGTGAAGCGTTCACACCATTCAGGAGAGTGACAGGTTGCGTGAAGCTATGCTCATAGAGCAATAGCCGAAAGCGAACTGCAGGAGGTGACAGAGAAGAGGGACGCGTTCCGAACTAGAGGTCAAAGGAGTCGTTGAAGACGTAGACAGAGGATGGGTGGCCGGACATGGCAGAGAAACGGCTTGCGTATCCGCTGAGGAAAAGGTAACGCCGGTATGACAGCAGTAGTTCGGCAGCTTCTGCATAGAGACTCTCAGCTGGGCTGGTCTAAAAGGCACCAGTGGCCCAGTAAGTACCACGATGGTGGATAGTATTCAGACCTTGTAAGATGGGTGGTCGTGCAGAGGCATTAGCCAAACACCCATACTCTTCTTTCGAACGGAGAAGGGGTTGGTACAAACGGAGGAGGGGGTCCGATCCACTCCCCAGTAAGTACCGCTAAGGACATTGAGGGACCGGGTGCAGCGGGTAGCCTTGTAAGACACGTGGGAGGACCAAGAAAGTTTCCTGTCGAGTATGAGCCGCATGAATTTTGTAGTTTCAATGAACGAGATAGCAAGACGCCCAGGAGGTAAAGACGGTGGAAGAAATCCATTGCGCCCCAGGAGTTCATACAAACGGTTTTGTCAGTGAAAAAGCAAAAATCATCGTCGATGCAGAGCCATCGAGTATATAGCTTGAGGTCACGGCTGGTAGTGACTGAGGGATTTCTGACTTCATAACGGTACATCTTGGACATTCAGCGTCCTAATGTGTTGCCTCTCATTCAGCAATTGCATAGATTGTCGTACAGATGACAAAATGATAGATATCAAAATAGATGACAGAGGGATAGAAAAACAATTAAAATCGCTCAAAAGAGGAAAGACCGCTGGACCTGATGGGATACCAGTTCGATTTTACACAGAGTACGCGAAGGAACTTGCCCCCCTTCTTGCAGCGGTGTACCGTAGGTCTCTAGAAGAGCGTAGCGTTCGAAAGGATTGGAGAGGGGCACATGTCATCCCCATTTTCAAGAAGGGACGTCGAACAGATCTGCAGAACTATAGACATAGATGTCTAACGTCGATCAGTTGTAGAATTTGGAACACGTATAATGTTCGAGTATAATGACTTTACATAGACTAGAAATCTACTCTGTAGGAATCAGCATGGGTTTCGAAAAAGACGATCGTGTGAAACGCAGCTCGCGCTATTCGTCCACGAGACCCAGAGGGCCATAGATACGGGTTCCAAGGTAGATGCCGTGTTTCTTGACTTCCGCAAGGCGTTCGATACAGTTCCCCACAGTCGTTTAATGAACAAAGTAAGAGAATGTTGACCATCAGACCAATTGTGCGATTGCATTGAAGAGTTCCTAGATAACAGAACGTAGCATGTCATTCTCAATGGAGAGAAGTCTTCCGATTTCAGGCGTGCCGCAGGGGTCGAAGGACCGTTGCTATTCACAATATATAAAATGACCTTGTGGATAACATCGGAAGTTCACTGAGGCTTTTTGCGGATGATGCTGTAGTATATCGAGAGGTTGTAACAATGGAAAATTGTACAGAAATGCAGGAGGACCTGCAACGAATTGATGCATGGTGCAGGGAATGGCAATTGAATCTCAATGTAGACAAGTGTAATGTGCTGCGAATACATAGAAAGAAAGATCCCTTATCATTTACCTACAATAGAGCACGTCAGCAACTGGAAGCAGTTAATTCCATAAATTATCTGGGAGTAGGCATTAGGAGTGACTTAAAATGGAATAAACATACAAAACTAATCGTCGGTAAAGCAGATGCCAGACTGAGATTCATTGGAAGAATCCTAAGGAAATGCAGCCCGAAAACAAAGAAAGTAGGATACAGTAGACTTGTTCGCCCACTGCTTGAATACTGTTCACTGGTGTGGGATCCGTACCCGATAGGGTTGATAGAAGAGATAGAGAAAATCCAACGAAGAGCAGTACGCTTCCTTACAGGATCATTTAGTAATCGCGAAAGCGTTACGGAGATGATAGATGAACTCCAGCGGAAGACTCTGCAAGAGAGACGCTCAGTAGCTCGGTACGGGCTTTTGTTGAAGTTTCGGGAACATACCCTCACCGAGGAGTCAAGCAGTATGTTTCTCCCCCCTACGTATATCTCGTGAAGAGACCATGAGGATAAAATCGGAGAGATTAGAGCCCACACAGACGCATACCGACAATCTTTCTTTCCACGAACAATACGTGACTGGAGTAGAAGGGAGAACTGATAGAGGTACTCAAGGTACCCTCCGCCACACACCATCAGGTGGCTTACGGGGTATGGATGTAGATGTAGATGTAGAATATCATGGTGCCATATTTCAGCAGGACAATGCTCGCCCACACATGGTACGTGTTTCTATGGACTGTATGCGTGATTATGAGGCACTCCCGCGTCCAGAAAAGTTCTCTAGATCGCAGAGGAACATGTGTAGGACCAGCTCAGATGTCAACTCCGTAGCAGTGCTGGTATCCGGGATAACGAGAACCAGGTAAAACAGTTGTCGACCAACTTGCCTCGGGAGAGGATGCAAAGGCTTTATGGCACCCTTCTCAATCGAATCAGTACATGCATACAGGCCAGGAGGGGTGCAAGGTCGTACTGATAAACGGCTTCATACTGCCAAGTTGTTTGCAAAATTTAACACTACTTTGTAATCGCAGAAACGAGTTCACGTACCCTCTCAACCAGTGATGTGTCATTTCGTTTTCTCGATCCCTTCTAGGTGCTTAATTTTTTTGTGAGGCAGTGTAAAACAGAGGTAAAAGTTTTATCTTGTTTTCATTTAATCATTACCCATTGTTACATGTCTTATTTGTCTATTTTTCTGCAGTTTTCGTTCTCCACTCCGATGAGCAGAAGGACTGTTCTACATCCAGCTCATTGCTGAGCCACAGTTCTTTTCAGTCAATTTTTGCTTGCTACGCATTCCCACACAAGAAGACCCCCAGCACCTGCCCGAACTATGCACTGTGCCCCACAACAACTCCAATTGAAAATGATATAAAGAAGGTCTTTGGAAAAGTCATTAATTAGTTTCCTGCAAATGGGTATAACCAATTTTCTGCTGCAAGAAGTACAGTCCTTCAATAAATATAACACATCAACAGAAGTCAGTAGACAGGGTAGAACATATAAAGTTTTTGGGTGTACATGTAGATGAGAATCTCAATTGGAAAATTCATTTCGTGGATCTTCTAAGCGACTAGGTTCAGCAAGTTTTGCAATCAGAATAATTGTCAATTTTGAGGATATAGAAATTAGCAAGCTTACCTACTTTCACTCACTGATGTCATACGGAATAATATTTTGGGGTAACTCAACATTTAGACAAAAAGTATTCACTGCTCAAAAGAAAGTGGTTAGAATAATTTGTGGGGTTCATAGTTGCACATCTTGTAAGCATCTTTTTAAAAGATTCGGAGTTCTTGCAACAGCCTCACAGTACATTTACTCACTAATAAAACTTGTTCTCAACAACATGGACCAGTTTAAAAACAACAGTGACACTCATGGTTATAATACCAGAAAAAAGAAAGACTTACACTATCCTTTACTCAACCTATCTTTGGCACAGAAAGGGGTAAAATATGCTACTATAAAATTTTTTGACAAATTACCAGATGAAATGAAATGTCTGACAGACAGCAGTAATAGCTTCAAAAATAAATTGATATCATATCTCCTTAACAACTCCTTCTATACCATAGATGAATTCTTGAATAGCAATAAATAACTCTATAAATATAGGATATGCATTTTGTGCCATTTAAGGGACTGGGGTAAGTAATAGAATTATTAATCTTTAACTCTTTATTGTAATATATATATATTAAAAAATCTTGTTTCATACGCTCATTTCTTGTGCACTTGACACGTTCCACGTCATAATGTCTACCGTACCGTACGATTGATCAATGGAACACGCAACCAACTAACTAACTAACTAACTAATGCCTGTGTAGTGGGACGTTTGAGTCGGCAGGTGGCTACTACATTCAGTAACAATATTCATATCACGTTTTCCTGAGCTCTCTCCGTCGGCCCACGAAACTCGTTAACTAACGTCATACAGCAAATGTTTTCTCGCAATACACTGCTCCGTCTCAGGAGATAGTAACCGTGAGCCAGGAGTTATATTCAGCCGTATCTCTCACTATCTGTTAGCGAAAATATGAGTTAATCACCTACAGTCGCATCATTCCAGATACGCTATTTACGTTTATTTCTTGTTCATTTTTGTGCAGCTTTTGCTAGTCATTCTCACTTGACAGATATTCTGGTATCACACAAATAATGATTTGTTGAACACTAACAAACTTCCTCGTTGTAGATAAAGCTACGACTATTGCACCTATGAAGCTATCAGCGACGGTAAACTAGGCTCTTGATGGGAAGAAGTTCCGCATCTGGTGAAATGGCAAACAGACCTAGAAATGTGCTGCTTAGCCGGTAGTCCCTCTCTGTGTCTTGCAGCAGGTGTCTCAACTAAACCTGCGAGTTACGAGCGTGAGCGGAGGACAACCATTAGATGAAACTGCAACACAAGCATAGATAGTCAATAACAGTGCAACCAAGTAAAAGAAATACAAACTGAAATTTTAGTGACAGAAATGAAAATCGTATATACAAGGAGTCAGATAGGGAAAACTGCAATATTTATGATGGAGACAGTGTCACTAACTCACAAGGGAAACTCCCTGTCGCACCCTCTCAGATTTATTGGTAATATGGCCCAGTGGACAGACAGTCAAAAACTGAACACAGATCAAGCACGAAAACAGGAAGAAGGTGCGCTGAACTGTAAGGAAAAAAACAAATTGAAATGAAAACAGTGAACCATCCTAGGTTAAAAACTGAAATATCGAGAAGAGGTGAACAAGCTCGGCGTCATGGTCAGCGTGTTGAACTGTAGTTCTGACGAGGCGTGTTCAGAAGTCACTCTTGCCTTTTATTTTTATTTATTCATTTTTGCACAATGTTATGAACTGTCCGTCCGATCACTGGAATGTTTGTTCTCTTTCTGTAGTCTTCGCAGCTGTCATACTATACACTGGTAACAGAATATAAGTCATGTCGTAAAAATACGTTACCGTCGCAAGTAAATGTGATGAATAGTGAGAGTAGACGAGATACCATATTGACGTCCCACAGAAATGAAAGAACAATTAAACGGGTGCGACCTATGTTATACCAAAGGAATACAAGAGTCAAAATTTGCAAAACGGAACACAACTTCAAAAACGTTTAAAAATGGTTCAAATGGCTCTAAGCACTATGGGACTTAACAGCTGAGATCACCAGTCCCCTAAACTTAGAACTACTTAAACCTAACTAATCTAAGGACATCACACACATGCATGCCCGAGGCAGGATTCGAACCTGCGACCGTAGCAGCCGCGTGGTTGCCGGCCACCGCGGCCGGCAAAAACGTTAAAAACATATGTTTTAACAGAGCACAGAGAAACTGTGTGATTGTGAAACTGTTGCGTTCATTTGTTGCAGCTTATGTGACAAACTATTATGTTCTCATCGTTTCTTTGGGAGTGATCACATTCGCATTCATACGAACACTTGAAATCGGGCATGAAGACATATCTCACTCAGTCACCAGGCGTACAGCTTAGGTCCTATCATACTACACATGTACTGTCTATCACTAACGCCACCTATGACGCACGAGACGTGTCGTCTGGTGGAGGATTCGGTTGTCATCAAATGTTTGCGGCTCCCATTCGAAAGCCACTCCCTTTCGACTGTTAATATAGTTGTGTAGAATCAGCTGTCATTATAGGTCCCTAGCTCATACCCCGCTGTTGAAAACGGACGTTACAGCACGATAGGCATACAAATTTGAATACAGCGAACAGAAAACAAAAAATTGGCACAAGAGAGATACGAACACGGGTCGCCTGTGTGGCAGTGTAACACCGTGACTACTTTCTTTCTTTTCTCTTCTTTATTTTTAGCAGCTTGTATCTTTTTTTACCATAGTACGTCGTTATACATTGTAAATGACCTGGAAGGAACCTCGCTGCCGTCCTAACATGCAGCATGAAACAACAACAAAGTCAAAGAGGGACCACCTCCGGCACCCTTGAAAAAAGTATTTATGGATATTAAAACAAAATTAATAGAAACGTTCCGTTACTAACTGTGCAAGAGTTAGTTCTTCCTGGATCGCATACTCGAGTAGTTTTCCTTAGCTGATCACTTTACTTGGTCGGTTTCACAACGACAGCACCGCCGCTCATCTTTGCACACCCGGCACACCGTTCCTAGGAAATTTGCATACCATGCCGCTTCATTGATGAGCTCGACATAGTCCACGCTGCTGACTATAGATAAGTGTATTCTATCTCGTAAACCTTCGGTCGAGCATACAACAATATTTCAGTGTCGATTTGCGGAACGACAAGGCAATGATCATTCTATGTATTACCGCGGCACACAGTTACACACTTAACGTAAACACCTCTCGCGCAGACGTGCGGCAGGGACGTAAAAGCCCTCCGAATCGCTGCGCCGCTGAAGGTTGACTGGTTAGCCACGTCGCGTTGCCTCTTGTAGACTGCTCGATACTGCGCTTCTTGTTCTCGGGCCCCACTGTATTTATTTTGCCTTTTTTCATCACAGTTCAGTACAATTTCATCATTTAAACTGCAACGTCACGATTATGCACTGTTGACAAAAAACTGAAACACCCAGAAGGACTGCTTAACATCTATACACAAACGGTGGTTATGTAAACGATCAGAGTTACAACTTGTGTGAGACAGGTCAACTGGCCAGCAGGGTGCATTACTTCTTCCTCAAACAAAATTTTGCACAGCTATCCCACATCACTTTTCACTTTACAACATACGGAGAACTGTAACGAATTTTGGAAGTCACTGACACGAAGCTGTAGGTGCAACAAGTGAAGAGGATTAAATGCAATGGAGCGCTGTATTCGCAGAACACTCGTTTGGTTGATCTCTCTCGTATTTCCAAGATGCCGTTAGTGACACTTGCATTGTGTGTCACTGCTGCAGAAACCATATTTTCATTTTTTTTCTCATCAGCAGTGCTTCTTTTTCCTTCGCGTATTGTATTCTCAACATCTCTAGAACTTATTTTTATAATGTTTGCTAAAACATCGTGAGTGCTTGGCACACTCTGGATATTCGGCATGCAAACACACTACTCCTATAATAGTTTGGAAACATTCGTCATAAAAGATATTAACTTCTCGACTGTCGTATACACGCTCAATGTCTCAATAACTTTACGACCAAGTAATCTGATCGCTACAACAGCAGAATACAGACTGATAGGCTTCAAGCATACAGGTAAGTACAAGTACTTTTTATCGTTTATAGATGCCAAATTACATCGGCTTCCCTACGTTAGGATAGGGGAAGGAAGTGTATGCAGAATAGTCAAAGCGTTGGCGTTAAAAAAGGTTTGTGCCACGTGGGTTCCCAGGACGTTGACAGTGGCTCACAAAGAAAGCAGAAAAACGGTATACAGCGAACTTTTGGAACAGTACGAGAATGGTGGAGATGAATTTCTTGGAAGAATTGTGACAGGTTGTAACCTCCCCACCGTAATTTTAAAAGAAATAAAGGACAATACTTAATACAAATGGGAGCCGAGTGTAACCTCCCCACAAAAATTTGAAAGAAGGAAATATGACAATATTTAATTATGAATCCTAATGGACATTGCGCTAAGTGTAACCTGCCCACAATGAAATGTACTGACAATGGCAACAAAAATGTGAAATTCGCAATCTGACTCAAATATAAATTCTTCACAAAAAATTAAAGTCCATTCAGTGATAAGAAAATTTAATTAAACCGAAATATCGGTCTTTGGCCCTGTGTAAAACAATCAGAATTAAAGTCTTACCTCAGAATAAATGGATGTCACATTTCTGCTCTTGTTGTTGCGCACCGCTTGGAGGAACTGCATTGCAAATAATAATATTCTCTTTTTTTGTAATTTTAGTGAAATTTTTCTTTAACGGAAGTGGAATGAAAGGGGAAGTGCAATTAAATCTTTAGTTCAATAAAAATTAAATTTTTGAAAAAATGCTTTTGAAATAAAAATTATTATTGGGCGACTTGTTGGGCAATAATTACAATAAATAAAATTTTTCATTATCTAATGATTATATTAATTAACAGTATACCTTATTCACTATCTTGACCAGTGTTGCCGACCGCCTACATCACACAACCGCACTGGGCTGCGACTGCTGACCGACCGCTCTGCATGACGACTATTAGCGTACTTCACTGCACGACTACTACTAGAGTACTGCACTCAACTAGACAGAGCTACAGACTCGCAACGACTACTACTGACAGACTCGCAACGACTACACACAGACTGAGAACCGCTCGCAACACTCGCGCGGTCAAGCGCAAACTCTCTGGTCACAGATGCTACAATGCCTCGCCATCGCTGCTATGTTACATACGTGTTTCATAACCCTCCACTGGGGGGGCAAAAATTTGGCAGCGATGGTGAGTCATTTGGACTTGCCAAGCGCGGCAAAATTTTTCTTTAATTAACAAAATTCTACAACTTACAGAATATTTAAATGTTGTGCACACGCACTAAGTACAAAATATATCAGACAAAGACAAAATGTGAGTACAAAACATAGTAGCAAATCAGAAAAATGTATATACAAATTATTTGACAGATAACAGAGTGCACACGCACTGAAAAAAAATCATACACACTGAAGTATTGAATATACAGAATGAGTACAAATCATCTTGAAAAATGAGAAAAGTGCACAGGCACTGAAGTTCAGTAGAAAACATATTGACACCTAACAGAAGTGCACATGCACTGTAGTTCAGAAAATAAAAAAATGTATATACAATATAAAAGACAAAAGTGCACATATACTGTACTTCAGAACAAATCAAAAAAATGTCTTTAGCATTTTCGCAATGAATAAACTTAATGGCAAGAAAATCATGTCCAAAGTGCACATGCACTGAAAAATGTCTTTAGCATTTTCACAACAAATAAACATAATGGCAAACATCATGTCGACCAGTGCCATAAGTGTACTCGCACTGGAGTTCAGGAATCGAAAAAATGTATAACCTATGAACATAAATGATGTTACCAAAAAATTTTTTTCTTTATGTGACAAGAATCAGGATAGGAAAGGGAAGGATTGCATCATGGTTGTAGCACTTTAGATTGCACACAGCTGCTCTGAAAGTCCATATCTTTCCACAGAAGTACAACACCAAGTGACACAACTTGAAGTTCTTTTCCCATCAGAATTTATCAGTGTAGCCAAGACACTGAACTGTCGTAGTAATGTTCCATGTTTTCATTTTGGCAGTACATTACGTACACCAAACAGTGGGACCATAATAATGTCTTCATCGCTCACGGTGGTGGACAGCATGTCGTGTCAACACCACGCTCTTACAAGGCGCACCAACGTAGAATTAGTGCAAAACCAAATATAGTGCTCCATGATCACTAGGATAAACAGGACAAATGGACATTGCAGTAATTTAGGGTAGTCAGCTTATGAGGTGAAGGACATCAAGTCACATAATACTGACAATTACAGTCTTCATTGATAGTTTGTGGCATTCATAGCCCAGTTATTGAACATTTCTGTACCAAGTATGTAGTATTACAGAAAAATGTTCATTAATTGTTTTACATAGAATCAGTAGCCTTCTTTTCCTGGTTACAAAATATTATGAAATAATCGCATTCTTTTCAGTTACAGAGTATAATTAAGAATCATTAACCTTCTCCTAATTACAGTTAATTAATCATTTGTCATTCCAATAATAATCATTAGCCTTTTCCTAATTACAGTTGATTAATCATTTGTCGTTAATTAATCATTTGTCTAATAACAGTTAATTAATCATTTGTCTAATTACAGTTAATTAATCATTTGTCGTTAATTAATCATTTGTCATTCTAATATAGTAAGAATCATTAGTCTTCTCCTAATTACAAAGCATTATGAAACAGTCACATTCATTTCAAATTACAAAGTATGAACATAGAAAACAAGAACTAATTAATGGCATAATTAATAACAATTCATCGACTGACATTAATTATTGGCACTCAGTGGCCAGCAAGTATTGAATGGAATAAAACATAGTTCATCATTCAGTATTATTCAGATCATCACGAAGTCATTATTAAAAATCAGTTAATTACAGTCATAGCATTAATAATCACAGGCATTATAAGTACTCTCATTACAATAAATAGTGGCAGTTACTAGCCAGTTACTAAGCATTATTTTATATATATATTTTTTTATTTTTAAGAAGTCATTACTGAAGTGACATACTATTCAGAGCTAATCAGTATTATTCAGAATTATCACAAACTAGTGACATTATGTGGGACTGGTAATACATTTTTTTGGTAGCAATGCATTGCGTTGGGATCGATAGTTAATTGCTGAAACATAACACTATTTGCTTTTGACCTATTGCAGCAAATGAGGATAGGTAACGTCATTCGTCATGAGTCAGCTGTAGCAAGATTATGTAACAAGGCAGTATGTGTGATCACATTTATAAATGATAAACACAAATGGGTAAAATACAAAAAAAAATGCAAGTACTAGAACAGGTATAATAAGTAACAGGTTTAGTAAGTACCATGAAAAACTTCTCCTGGAAAAATTACAAAATGGATTATTAACCTGAAAGAAGAAACGCACACTATGCTGAAAAGTAGTGAACTTCGAATTAACAGGTAGTGAAATGTGTATAAAAATGTGTTCCATAGCTGTCCTTTCCAAAACTTTCCGTCATCCTACTATGCAATATAACACCTGCTGTCAAAGCAAACTGCAACAAATACTTAAATAACTACATAACATAAATACATAACTTCAACATTATCCTCATCTGTCACCTGTAAAGAAAAACTTCATTATTCATAACATCATATCCTTCATCATTATTCATCAGTATTCATTATCATCTGCAAAAAATCACTTCATTACTCATTACACAACTATTCCTTATCACTAGCATATTTCATCACTAAAACTAAGATGTGTAGTTCTCTCTGACAGCCTGCATCAATCACCTTGTATTCTGATAGAAAAAATTAGTTAAGACTGCTATTCTTCGATGAGTATAGTATATTCTTGTTAATGCTTGTTAATCCTGATCCATTTACTCTTCCTCATAAAGTTATTGCATCTCCTTTCGTTTATCCCGTAGGTGAAATTCCCATTTCTGTTGAATTTATTTCTTACATGCATCATTTCTTTCTGAAATTGATGACAGAGATTAATGTCCTGCATTTAAATCATATACCCATTAAATAATGACTGGTTTATGGTGACATAATTAACCATACAGCATAACATGACAGAAAACGTAATATGTCAAAGACGTTGACAGTGTTCAGATGCAAAAATGTACACAGAATAATACAATGCAGTAGCAAAAAAAAAAAAATGTAAAACAGTCACGACGTTGAGATGTCATAAGGCAAAAAAAATGTCAAAGTCGACTGGTGTGTGTTATATCTTAACTATTTCATAGTGCATACAAACAAAACTGGAGTACAATTATACACAAAAAAAGTGGAAAATGTGCACGGTCTGATGTGTAACGACAAGAAAAGCGACCTGCTAACCTTACCTTGCCGGGCACTTGCCAAGAAAAAATACGATAATCATCAGTAATTAGTCAGGCGAATTAATTGCATTAGTAAAAGACATCATAGTGTGTTGAATCATACAGTGGTTTCACTCAATAAACGGTTTAATGTTTGATATATGGTGATTGCCTTTCGATTTTCTAGTTCTCAAAGTTTCGACGTGTACAACATTGGGGTGAGGGATGCTGCGAATCCGATATGGACCTGTGTATAGAAGTTCAAATTTACTGCACTTACCTTTTAATTTACTGGATAAATAGTGTGTACGTATTAGTATCTTCTGTCCAACGTGAAAGACGCGGCGTGTACAAACCTGTTTTTGCTGTCTTCTCCGGCGCTCTGCGGCACGTTTGATGTTGTTCAGCGCAATGTCAATTATTTCGTGGTGTCGTAATCGACGAGATGTAGGAAATGTTATTAATTCTTTAATTTTGTTAGGTGGTTCAGTATTTTTCAGTATAACAGACGGAGATAGCATAGTGGATTCATTTGGAATGGAATTAATTACATCTTGGAATGAGAATATGTGTGTGTCCCAATCAATATGTCTTTTGTGGCAGTATATTCGGCACAGTTTACCAATTTCTTTCATTAATCTTTCACAAGGGTTCGAAGAAGCGTGGTACTTGGATATATAGATCGGAGAAATGTTTCTGGCTCGTAACATGCGTGTCCATATGGTACTACGAAATTGAGATCCATTGTCAGAAATTACTTTCATCACATGCCCTACATGAGATAGAAAATGTTTTACAAATGCTTTCGAAACAGTTTTAGCAGTAGCTTTGCGTAACGGAGTGAAAGTAACAAATTTTGAAGTGAGCTCAACAGCGACAAAAATGTAGCAAAAACCTGTGTTAGTTCTCGGAATCGGACCAAAAATGTCTACTGCAGCCATATGTCTTAATTTAACAGGTATAATGGGATGTAATGGAGGAATATGTGAAGTGGTGTCTGATTTAGCTTTCTGGCAAATTTTACAAGACGCTAAAACTCGTCGTATACGTTTTTCCATGTTAGTAAAATAGCAGTTCTGTCTCAGTATAAGAAAACATTTTCGTGCTCCGTAATGTGCGTAGCTTAAATGAGTGTACCAAATTAATTTGTTGACCAGTTCGTCAGGAATGCATAATAACCAATTGTTGCTATCAGGATGAGAGCGGCGAAACAGAATGTCATTGCGCACAGTGTACTGGTTCCTAATCGTAACATTATTCTTATCTAGCCAAAGGTGTTTAATTTCTTTCCAGACATTGTCTTTGTTTTGTTCTTGTGCTATGTCCTGTAATGACGATGAAATAAAATTTTCAAATGCAACTTGCTGAATGTACATGACACTGAAATTTGTTTTACAGAAGTTGGTTGCTACGTCTTGCTGATTGTTGCCGAGAGAACGCGATAGTGCGTCTGCTATAACATTTTGTGTACCGGGAATGTGAACTATTGCAAAATTAAATTCCTGTAAATATAGTTTCCATCTGCTTAATCTGTCGTGCGTGAATTTGGCCGAAAGTAAAAATTGTATCGCTCTGTGATCTGTGTAAACTGTGGTATGTCTGCCATAAAGAAAGTGCCTAAATCTCATAAAAGCCCATACAACACATAATGTTTCAAGTTCTGTGACGGAATAATTTCGTTCAGCAGGTGACAAAATGCGACTTGCAAATGCGATGTTTTTAATTATAGTAGAACCATCTTCTTCAATTTCCTGGAAAATGTGTACGCCTAAAGCGGTGTTGGAACTGTCAGTGGCAATGGAAAAATTTCTAGTAAGATCTGGGTGCGATAATAGTGGTGCATTCAACAAAGCATGTTTCAGGTTCATGAATTCAGAGTGTGCTTGCTTATCCCAAGACCAAATACTGTTTTTACCTGTTAATTGGCATAGTCTAGGCGTGTCTAAAGCAGAATGATGAATAAATTTGCGAAAAAAATTAATTAAGCCCAAAAAACTGCGTAATTGCTTTTTTGTTGTAGGAACAGTAATGTCACGTAGAGCCTGAAGTTTTTCCGGATCAGGTGCAATGCCTTCTGCTGAAATCACGTGTCCAAGAAATTTTATAGAAGTTTTGCCAAAGTGCGATTTACTAAGATTAACTGTAAGTCCTTGTGCATGAAAAGTTTGTACCAGTTGTTCAAGAATCAGATTGTGTTCAGACCAGTTAGCTTCTGCAATAAGAATATCGTCTACATACGTCGTAATTCTGTCCTTAAGTTCTGTCGGAAGTATAGTATTCAAACCGCGAATAAAAGCTGCAGAAGAAATAGTTAAGCCGAACGGTAATTTGCAAAATTGATAACAGTCGCCGAAACAAAGAAATGCTGTGTATTTTCTGCAATTCGGATGAAGTTGAATTTGCCAAAATCCCGATTTCAAATCTAGTGTAGAATAAATAGCTGTACCATGAAATTTCTGTAAAAGTTCCTCTAGTGTCTGTGGTCGATCTGTTTCGTTAATAATAATGTCATTAATGTGACGTGAATCAAGTACAAGGCGAAGTGAGCCATCTTTTTTCTTAACAATATGCAGCGGGTTTATGTACGGACTAACTGCTGGTTCAATAATTCCTTGATCAAGCATATCCTGCAATTCTTTTTTAACTTGTTCTCTGTGAATATATGGAATGGGATAATGCTTTGCTTTAAATGTATCGTGCTGTTTCACTTGAAATTCATACATAAATCCGGACATAGTACCAGGAACATTGTCAAAAACTGGAGCTTGCTGTAAAAGAATTTTGTGTAACTGCGTTCGTTCGTCGTCTGTAGTTGCACTGCTCTCTTTAACCTTATCAGAAATCAACTGCATAACGTCGTAGTCAGCTTCGTCTGGAGTATTATAGTTATGTACGTACGTATCCGTGAACAATGTGGGATTACCGTCTATGTTACGTGTTGCGGAAATGACCTCTGTGCGGTTAATTGTTTGTTCTTCCGCAGATAAAGAGTGCTGAAATTCTAAAGCCAATTGTACATTTTCATCCTTTAACATTAAATAAGAATTCTGAAAATCGATAACTGCGTCGTGTTGTACCAGAAAATTCGTGCCTAAAATAATGTCTGTTGTCAATAAAGGAACAATCCAAAAATTAGAGTGGAAAGTATGACCTCCAATACAAAATGATAAATGCGTCTGTAATTTAACATCTACACCTTTACTCGATACTGCTCCTTTCACTTTTGTTTTGCCTAAAGGTAATGTCGGATAAGTATTCTCTTTGTTGCACTCATTAAGAGTCTCCTCATTTATTACTGATATAGGTGATCCGGAATCAATTACTGCCAAAAATTTCGAAGAACCAATTTTAATTTCGATAACAGGATGTGAAATGGTTTTCTGAATAACTGGTCTTTCCTGCAAGAGAGTGTCTCTGATATCGTCAAAAGTAATTACATTTTCGTGAATAACATTTTGCGTGTCTAAGGTAGTGCTTGTATTATTGCAAGATGCGTCCTGTACATTATCTAGTCAGATTCTATCTGACGTGTTATTATTATTAGGAGGATTCTGTGGCATTTCGACTATTTGAACTGTTCTATTACTTCTTCCAGACATGTTACGCTCTGGATGGTACCTACTGTCGGGTTCATTCATGAGAATCTGTTCTTGCGTATGATTTTGCTGTTGGTGAGACCGACTGTTATTATATGTACGCTGGTAATTGTGCTCATCGTTTTTACGTCTGTCGTAATAGTCATTCCTATACGGTGTACTGCGGTGGGAATTGAAATACTGTCTTCTTTGTACATAGTTGTTTCTCTGCTCCCGTGCGTTACTATTTGTTGAACCAGGGACTATACGTCCACGCGGCGAAACATTAAAGCCTGGTTGACCTTGTGTATTCCATTGTTGGTTAGGTATGCTAACCGGCTGGTTTTGATGTTGTTGTTGTGAAAAACATCTATTGTTACCAAAATGCGTTTGCTGTTAATTTTACACATACTGATGATTACGATTTTATCTGTAATTAAAATTACGCTGGTTTTGGAGTGCCTAAAGAATGTTGTCACTTTCAGTAAAAATTTGTCACATCGGGTTTTCATTACATATTCTTAATCCTAGATAGAGCAATAGTTAAAGAGCAGTTTTGATAGATATAAAGGATAGTAGAAGAGAAGGCAGCAGTGCAGAAAACTAAAGATGAAACAGCACTACTACAGCTCGGGGCCCTATGCTCGCTACGGCACATATTCATTAAAGCGTAATGAATCCCCTGAGGTCTTTTACGCACTGCAAATCAATTTTAGCTTTTGCGTTGCAGGAAATGGCGGTACAAATTCAGAAATAAATTGCTGTCTGCATGCTAATTCTAGTTTCTTCATTATAGGCAATGCTGTTGTAAATACAAAAATAAATTGTCGCATCTGGTTCAAAGCTAGCTTCTGCATTACAGGCAATAGCGGTGAAAGCATAAAAACAAATTGTCGTATACAGCTCAAAGCGTGTACCTGTGTTCTGTCATTATTAAATTCTTTACATTTTCTTGCGGATAAAAATTGCTCATAATCTATGTTCTCGTCACCGAATTTGAGAACACGTTCAGGTTTGTATGTGAATCTGTTCGTCTGTGTCATTTCGTACTTCAAGTTACGTAGCTTTTCAGATTTTAAGTCGCGTGGCTTTTCGGATTTTACGTCTCGTAGTCTCTGTAAATTGCTCACATGATTCGCGCTGCGTGACTCTGACAAATGTTCATAACGTGGCGTCTGTTGTGGTATGTTATTAACTGAAATGTTTTTCATCTGTGTTACTTCTTGTTGTAAATTTGATAACTTCCTACGTAACGTGTTGTTAGACGAATCGATCTCATTAATTGTCTGCTGTAAATTTTGAAATTCAGGTGTTTGGATAAATGAAACCGGTGCAGTATCGTCTGATTTATTGTCATTAGCATTTTCGATAACATCAATACGACTGGCCAATTCATCACATTTTTCAGTCAGTATTTTAACCTGATCATCGGTTTTAGAATCAGACGCATTAATCTGTTTTTGCAACTTGCGCGTAGTTTCGCTCAGTTTTTTAACATCAGCTTTGATAACATCACAATCCTGTGTTAGATCTAATTGTTCGAATCTATCTGTCACTGTTTGAATATTTACTGTGTGAGTATCTGTTTTTGATTTAAGGTCAGAAATTTCATCCCGTAATTCCGCGTTCAATTGTTCTATGGTATTAATTTTGTCGGACATTGTAGTAATATTATTGTCTACATACGTCTTCGCTTTCGCGAATATTTTACGTTTGTCCTCTTGTCTTTGTGCAGTGATTGTTTCCATGACTTGTCGTTTTACTTTGTTTTGATCCTGAATAAATCTGCGGAAACGCGTATCACTGTTCTGTATGTGCTGATTAAAGCGCTCGTTAATCTGAGTGTTCTGCTGTTCGAATCTCGCGTCTATCTTTGCGTCCATAGTGCGCGAAAGTTCTACCGTCAATGCTTTAAACTCATCCCGTAATTGTGTAGCTTTTTCAGAGCATTGTTTAGCGACTCCGCTAATTTCGTCTCTGAGTGTATCTGTTGCGGCTGTTTGCATTTCTCTTAATTCCTGCGCAACAGACTTAATTTCTTCGCTATTTTTTTGTGAACAAGCCTCAATTTCTACGCGCAACTGTTCCTTAGTGTCATGGCACTGCGCAGCAACGGCTCTAATTTGTTCACTAAGCTGTCTCGAATTGTCGTCTAATTTTTCATTTTGTTGTCTGAGCTGTTCACTAAGTTGTTTGAAATTCTCTTTAAATTGTTTGTTATCTACACTCTGTTGTTTGACTTCTTCATTAAGTTGTTTGAAATTGTTGTCCATTTTCTCACTTTGCTGTTGTATCAAACTTGTCATAATTCGTAGCAAGTCAAAATTAGCGTTTATATTATCTGTACTGTTTAGTGGTGGATCTGGTATTGTCTCGTTTTCTGTAACCATTTGGTTATTCTGAGATTTACAAAAAGGTTTGTCCGTCGGATGTACACTGTCACACATTATTTCGGAATTAAATGGATCCGTCGTACTCTCACTACACTGACCATTTTCATTCGAAAAATTTGTTTGTATGTTACATGAATTTTCCAAATCGGGTGTGTTAAGCTCGGCAGCGCTCATTACTATAGAGCGTCCCGCGTCATCAATTGTCGTCAAATTAACAGACGAGACAATTGAGTTCGTTTGTTCATCATTAATATAAAAGTCATCACTAGTGGATGTAATGCACAGATTGTTAGTGAACGCAGGATTGTCATCATTACACTGCGTGTCACATGTCCTATCGGTAGAGTCGTTTGAGCCGGTAATTTCGTTCGTAATACCTCGCGATACACTATTCACAGTCTTTCGCGGCATTTTTGCAACAGTCACAAATATTCACAAAACAATAAGCACAAATGCAAAAGCAACACACAAATACAATAGAGCAACGAATTGCCGTTGACCTGTAGAAAAAAAATTACAAGTTAATAAAAGCGTTGCGCCAAATCCTAATTATATCTAAGCAAACAAGAGCAGATATCTGACTGTTTTTCAAAAGATTCTCAACGAAATACGATCCTGGACTGGGTGTCGCCAAGTGTAACCTCCCCACAAAATTTTAATGACTGAAATAATAAATGAATAGGAGCCAAACGTCCAAACGTAACCTCCCTGCAATTAAATTTAATGACAATAAAACTGATAATCGCAATCTGACTCAAATATAAATTCTTCACAAAAAATTAAAGTCCATTCAGTGATAAGAAAATTTAATTAAACCGAAATATCGGTCTTTGGCCCTGTGTAAAACAATCAGAATTAAAGTCTTACCTCAGAATAAATGGATGTCACATTTCTGCTCTTGTTGTTGCGCACCGCTTGGAGGAACTGCATTGCAAATAATAATATTCTCTTTTTTTGTAATTTTAGTGAAATTTTTCTTTAACGGAAGTGGAATGAAAGGGGAAGTGCAATTAAATCTTTAGTTCAATAAAAATTAAATTTTTGAAAAAATGCTTTTGAAATAAAAATTATTATTGGGCGACTTGTTGGGCAATAATTACAATAAATAAAATTTTTCATTATCTAATGATTATATTAATTAACAGTATACCTTATTCACTATCTTGACCAGTGTTGCCGACCGCCTACATCACACAACCGCACTGGGCTGCGACTGCTGACCGACCGCTCTGCATGACGACTATTAGCGTACTTCACTGCACGACTACTACTAGAGTACTGCACTCAACTAGACAGAGCTACAGACTCGCAACGACTACTACTGACAGACTCGCAACGACTACACACAGACTGAGAACCGCTCGCAACACTCGCGCGGTCAAGCGCAAACTCTCTGGTCACAGATGCTACAATGCCTCGCCATCGCTGCTATGTTACATACGTGTTTCAAGGTAATGAAACATGGCTCCATCATTTTTCACCAGACACCAAGAGGCAATCAATGGAGTGGCATCCTGCAAATTCACCTAAGAAAAAAAAAAAAATTCAAAACCACACCTTCTGCTGGAAAAGTTATGGCTACGGTGTTTTTCGATTCCGAAGGACTCTTGTGGACATCATGCCAAGTGGAACCACCATAAATTCTGATGCATATGTGACGACGCTGAAGAAACTTCCAGCTCGACTGAGTCGTGTTCGACCACATCGGCAAAAGCAGGACGTTTTGCTATTGTACGACAATGCACGGCCACTTTTCAGTCGAAAAACCGTGGAAGCGATCACAAAACTCGGATGGACAACACTGAAACACCCGCCTTACAGTCCTGACCTGGCTCCATGTGACTATCATCTGTTTGGGAAACTGAAAGACTCTCTTCGTGGAATAAGGTTTGAAGATGATGACTCCCTTGTGCACGCTGCCAAACAGTGGCTCCAACAGGCTGGTCCAGAATTTTACCGTGCTGGTATACAGGCGCTGGTTCCAAGATGGCGTAAGGCAGTTGAGAGGCATGGAAATTATGTGGAGAAATGAAAATATTGTTCCTAAAGGATGTATCTACACACTGCAAAACTTTCAAACATGTAGAATAAAAGATAGATTAAAAAAAAATAGTGTGCCTTTCTTTTGGAGTGACCCTTCTATATTACCTGTCTCCCCTCGTTTGTGACTACCACTTGTCAATCTCCAAAGTTAGGTTTTGTCAATTGCTTTATAGAAATAAAACTACTAATGTTATTTGTTTGAATTATTGTATAGCATTCCGAGAACGCTGCATCCCTTAGACACTCTATTAGCAACGAGTGGGCAAGACCGCACACTTACAATGTGTTACAGTTACCCCTAGGCATTTATACGATTTGGCCGATTCTACATGTGAGTCATCGGTATTGTAGTCATAGGATACTTTATTTTTTCGTTTTGTGAAATGAACAATTTTACATTTCTGAACATTTAAACCAAGCTGCCAGGTTTTGCACAACAGTGGAATCTTATCAAGATTTGACTGAATATGTGTGCAACTTCTTTCAGACAGCACTTCATTATAGATAACTACATCATCTTCAAAAAATCTGACGCTATTATTAATATTGTGATTCTTCAGTTTCTCCCGGCGTATTTCTTGCTCGAACAGTTCACGGGTGTACTGCCGGTTCATATTGTCCAACGGGCGCAATGTTTCGGCGATCAGACATGTCACCATCGTCAGGTGCGCTGATCGCCGAAATATTGTGCCCGTTGGACACTATGAACCGGCAGTACACCCGTGGACTGTTCGAGCATTATTAATATTGTCTGCAACGTCATTAATATACAACATGAATAGCAAAGGTCCCAAAACGCTTCCGTGGGGCACATCCGAAGATGTGTGTAAATACGTCGACGAATCTCCATCCAAGATAACATGCTGTGTCCTCCCTATCAAAAAGTGCTCAATCCAAGCACAAATTTCACTTGGTACTCCATATGATCGAACTTCTGACAATAAACGTGTGGCACTGAGTCAAGTGCTTTTCGGAAATCAAGAAATACTGCAACTGTCTGACTGCGTTGATCCAAATCTTCCAGTATGTCATGTGAGAAAAATGTAAGTTGGGTTTGACATGATCAATTTTTTCGGAATTAATGCTGGTTGGCATGGAGAATTTGGTTCTCTTCAAGATACCCCATTATGTTTGAGCTCAGAAAATGTTCTAAGATTCTACAACAATTCGATGTCAAAAATATTGGATAGTAGTTCGGTGGATCAGTTCTACTACTCTTCTTGTAGACGGGTATTACCTATGCTTTTTGTGTTGGATAGCATTTCTGATAGATTATAGTTATATGAGGGGATAATTCAGCCGTATATTCCATAGAGAATCTGATAGCGATTCCATCAGACCTTGGAGCTTCGTTCAATTTTAACGACTTCAGCTGTTTCTCAGCACCACTGACGCTCATACTGATATCACTCATCTTTTCAGTGGTACGAGGACTAAATTGTGGCAGTTCTCCTATGTTTTCCTTTGTAAAGGAACATTTGATAACAGAATTAAGCATTTCAGCTTTTGCTTTGCTACCCTCAGTTTCGGGCCCTGTCTTATTCGCTAGGGACTGGACACTAACTTCGTTGCCACTGACAACCTTTATATTCGACCAGAATTTCTTTGGGTTTTGTGAAATATCATTTGACAATATTCTGCTACGGTAGTCATTGAAGGCTTCACGCGTTGCCCTCTTGACAGCCAAACACTTTTCGTTCAGCACCTCTCTACCTCTAGCCCTGTGTTTTGTTTTATACCTTTTATCCAGTAGTCTTTGTTTCCTTAGAGGTTACTTTACAGAGGTTGTATATAAAGGAGAATCTCCCAAGTTATGATCTGTCTTTTGGGTACGTATGTATACAGTGCATGGTCAACTATTCTTTTCAACATAGTTCCTGCCTTTTGCTGAAAGTTTCAAGTTCCTTATTGAGATATAACACTAGTGATTTTTTTTATCTCGTTTATTGAATATGTATATCTTTCTGTTTGTTTTAGTTGCGCTTTGTGCTTTGGTAATTATTTTTGCAACAACGGTGTCATGATCACTGGAGTGATGTGGACATTCTCAAATATGTCAGGTATATTTTTTGCCTTAGACCCAACATATTTCCATTATGAGTGGGGTCCCGAACTATCTGTTCTAGGTAGTTTCAGAGAAGGCACTTAGTAATGGTTCACAGGATGTCCTATCACGCCCATAACTAACAAAACTGTACATGATTACAGTGTGATTGGGGAAATTACGTACAAGCGAACTGAGGTTTTCTCTAAAGTTTTCTGTTATATTATGACATGATTCTGGTGAGAGATAGGAGGATGCAATTATCATTTTATTCCTGCCCCTGATACGTAGTCTTGTCCAAACATTCCCACATGTAGCTTCAATTTCCACCTCGGTGGATTTGATTTTCTTGTTCACTGCGAAAAATACATCACCTCCATTTCCCATTAGCCTGTCCATTCGATATACGCTTAACTTTTTTCCAAGTTCTCACTGTTTCAATTTCAGGTTTCAACCAGTTTTCTGTACTTGGTATTACGTGCACTTCGCTACCTTTCAGGAACACTTCGAACTCTGCTACTTTGTTGTGAATGTTTCGGCAGTTAACAACTAGAATTTTAATACTCTCATGTGTGAGAGGCATTTATTTCGATTTTGCGCTAATACTTCTGCGTTCTCTACAGCTATCGTTATCTGAATTGGATGGAGAGTCGCCTAATATAAAAAAAAGCTTTGCGTCCACCCCATACACAGTCAGCTACGTGGGTATCATCCCCTGCTTTGTAGTGTACAACTCTACGGTTCTCAACGCTGTGGATGAAGTCCAGGAAGTCGCAGCCTAGCTTGTCACTGAAATTCCGAAGTCCCTGGTTCAGTGGTTCCAGTCGACTCAGAACCAGAGGGCCACAATAAGTTCTGGGGACAATGCTGCACATTGCAAGCTTCATTGAAACTCTACGCGCAAAGTTGGTCTCAACATTCTCTGCAATGAACCAAGTATGACCTCGGAGCCAACACGAGGGCATCATTTGTTGCAACGTGGGCCACAATCTGCTGTTGCTTGCACCCTGTTTCTTCAATGGCTGCCGAAATACCCTCTCCAACGTGTTGGACGAGACTCCCAGGCGTACACACTGAGTGGACCTGATGTCCTTTCCTATCTCTTGCTGCAATTTTCCTAAGGGGTACTATTATTCGCCGTACAATTGCCGACGATTAATAGACACCTGCCCTTCGAGTTTGTCTCCTCTTGACACAGGCCAAAGCTGGTTTTCCAAAACAGGTGAAATGAGCACCTCTGATTCTACCTGAGTTTCTGTGAAAGACAGCACCTCAGACTTGTTGGTTAGAGGGATCGGTATTGCACACTGAGTCCTCCCTGGTCCCCGTCCAAGCTGTACAGGACGCCTAGATTAACAACTGTCACGCCACTCGCAGTCAAGTGGACGAGTTATGACAGATTCTGTAGTTTCTGCAGAGAAGACAGGATCCACAGGAGAGAATAGTACTTGAGGTAGCGTTGGTACAGGTACCAGTGTACACGACTCTCCGGAGCCCGCTCAACAAACCGATTCGCAGTAGCTGCCACTCGTTTGGCAATAGTCAGGGCAATTTCCATCTGCTTGCGAATGTCGATCAACCCATACCGTGTTCGAGAACAGCATTGACAGTGGGGCTGTATTGTGGTTGGTGCAGTATATTACAGGACAGTGAACAAATATCTTTAAACTAAGCCTGCTGTTTATCCTTTAAATTTTTTGAGATAAAAAATTACTAATTCCTTATAAGAATTGTAGCAAATACACAAAACGAGGTTTGTATTGAGGCAACAGGAAAACCTATGGTAAAAATTACTAATTTTCTAAAACATTTTTGTTTCATTATGGTTATAAACAAACTCGAAAATAGAGTTATTTTACGATATGTGTAGATAATATATACTGCCGCTTAACGGAAAACTAGATGTAATACAATGTGTTAGTTACAATATCTGCTACAGTAACTAAATCACAAACGCCGGTTTGCAACAAATTACACAATGCACAAAACAATGGTAACTTCCGAAAATTCTCAAAAATGATCGTTTATTTGTGTTGATACATAATGAAATTCGGGGTGATGTATTTTTGGCAGTAACAGTGAGTCACAAACGCTGATTTACTACGAAATATGATACCGAAAAGCACTCGTGTCAGTAATTTACAAAATATGGTCTTGCAAGCGTCAGAAAATTCTCAGAAATAACCTATTTCTCATTTAATTACGCAGTGAAAATAGAGGACGACTGTTTCGAACGATGACGGGCCTACTGTTCCCCAAAATTTTAAAAGAGCACTACTAAATTTAAGCCTACAATCGACGATAACAGTAGGAGTTTATCCCGTCACTCGCGAATGTTCGAAGTTTCACATTTCATGACACTACAAACATGTATTGATACAAAAAATAAAGGATTATGCAGAAGCGGTGCGATTCTTGCAAACGCTGTCTCAGAAAAAGGAAAATTACGAATTCGGCTTTTACATCTAAGTAAACGTTGGAATTGCCCGGAATTCTTGCTTTACTGTTTCTGTGCCAGTTACGCAGCACCAATAAAGTACGTCTCTGCCTGTTGCAGCTAACAATCTCAGTGGGTCTAATCGGAAAGGTTACCAGCGATTTAGTTGAAATGTGTCAAATGCTTTTTGATTAACAGCGCTCGTAAATCTGTTCTTCAAAGAAGGCTTTCTTTCGAGTTTTTTGCAGAACTGTGTCGTACTGCTCTAGGAAGTGGGTGTCCAGGCAGTGGTGTTGAAATCCTGTAAGTCTGAAGGAAGCAGAAAAGGGCAAGCACTCTGTGACGTCCGCTTCTGAGAACGAAACCTGCTGTAATAGAGTATACAAACAACCGTTCATCCGTGTGTCATGAATTGGAAAAAAATGCATCATATTTCTCATAACTTCAATATAATTTATTACAAGGCCTATAAATATTTTCCGGAAAATCGAATTAGATAACGAAAACTTTTTGTTAAGAACGATAATTTGGGAATAGTTGCGAAACACAGAAACATAAGAAGAAAGAGTCCGATTTTTATATCAACATAGACTCAGCCAGTACATTTCGTTATCGGGCAGTATAGACGTCAACAGTGTAGAACTTAAAGTACGGTATCGAAAAAAAAAAAAGAACGCAGCATCTGAACCAGTTGGTAAACTAAGTTCAAGAGAAGAAAGAGAGGCTTCGAAATGAAAGATAAAGAGAAGATTTACAAGGTCTACCTCTATCACGTTTCAGAAGAAGCGAACGCCAGTTGCAGGCGAAACACAAAGACACAAAGAATGGTGCGAGAGGAGAACTTGAGTTATTCTACAAAATATAATGTATGCGCACATTGCAAATTTTAAGGACAAACATATAGACACAGCAAATATAAATGTAATGACAGAACACAAACGGATATACGACTGTGGGAAACTGCAGTATATCAATAAAATATGGGGTGAGAAAATTCAGATTTAGAGCCTTGAAATTTCTAAGAACCGTCGAAAGATAAGATCCCATAGTCGAGATGAAAGAGAACTAAATCTGATATCCATTGTAAATCACATCATGGAACGCAGGATGCAAAAACGACTAAAGAAATAAGATATTGGGGCATGTGACTTACGAAGACCAAGGAAGGGATATTTAGAGTCTTCAAAAAGGACACATGTTGTATACCTAGTTCTAGGCGTTATTATGACTGTGATGGCATTCTTAAGGTATATTTGGACTGTGGGTTCTGGCAGTGCAAGACAAAAAGAATTGTTGTATAGCATTCCGAGAACGCTGCATCCCTTAGACACTCTATTAGCGACGAGTGGGCAAGACAAAAAGAAGTTTGCTGTAACACAACATGTACAAGGGCGGAAGAATGCATGTGATAAATGAAGGGACAACGCTTGCAAAAAAATTAACAATATGAAAATATAGGCAACGTGATCAGATATGGAATGCTACAGAGGAAGATACGAATTAATTCTAGAATGGCTGGGCACATGTATGAAAAATATTTCATCACTGGTAGATACCTTTTTTGGGCCGACTGAAATAAACTTATCTCGAGAATCAGGTTACGTCTCATTTTGTGCAGAACAAGGGAAATGCTGGTGATTCGCATACAGGCTCCAGCAAGTACTCCACCTTCTCTCCAGCACGTCGCATGGTTGTTTCTGTTGGCTTCACCCATTCCTTGTAGATTCAATCCTGCCATGTACCGGAATACGGTCACAAACATCACCAATCTGCTCCCTCAGTTATGCATTGCTTCGTATATTCACCGCACACACAAGTGCCTTCACATGTTCCCTAGAAGTCTCATGGGAACAAGGCGGCCATTCCAGCGGGCCTCTACGACAAATCCAACTCTGGAGAAACTTGATATCCAGATATTCTCGGTGCAGGGGTTCTTCACCTTCCACCAGACTTGATTTGTGTATTAACTATTATAACGTAGTAAAAGGCTCTAGCAGGTTCACAAACGGGTTTTATTATACCAATTACAAATCGGTTAAACTTCCAATCGACAATGACACAACCAACTAACGACAAGAACAGACCCACCTTATGGTTCTGAGTCAAATTAGGTTGTGTTTTGATACATAGATGTCGTTAGTTACCAAGTCCCACGATCACGGAACTTCGCGATGGATGGAGCTCAACGGCACGCCACACTGATCTGCAGACTGCCTGCTCTGACGCCACGACCAGTCGTCCGACGTCCCCATAATATGTCCAACATAGATCACCGCACCAATCCGAAAACAAATTAATTTTCTTTCACCTATAAATATTATTACTTAGACTTCCTCGATTAAACTCGCTGCCTTGTACATACTTTTATGAAATAAAACATCACAACACCGAGAAGGAAATGTGCGCCATTAAGGAAAGTTGGTAGGCGTGTTCCTATACCTGCAAGATAATGTCTGTTCAGATTTCGCGCCAGTCGCTTAAGAGTGGTGCTAATGGCGCCACTATAAGGACGCAAATCAGATTTCCTTTAAATACACGCTGTAACGGTAGTTACCTTTGAGATTGGGGGTGGTGAGCTGTTGCTAGTCAAGAATTTTTTGAGGTGTCAAAGATGCAATTATCAACACCGCACTGAGTTGGAACAACATCGTGTAACGCGGCTACAAGGAGCTGGATGTTCCTTCTGCGATATTGCAGAAAGACTTGGCAGCAATGTAGCCACTGTACATGGTAACTGTCAGCGATGATCACGAGAATGTACGGTGACAAGAAGACCGCGCTCCGGACGGCCACCTGGCATTGCCGAGGGCGAAGACCTTTGTTTCTTTAAAGTCAGTACTGCCATTAGACTGTTGTTTATTTACTGTGTTATATTTACACTCACACTTTTATGATTTAGGCTTCAAAGTGCAATTATCAAGTATTTTCTGAAAGCAGGTTAGACAATAACAGTGAAATACATAACAAGTGATATAACCGCATAACAATCCATATTTTTAATGCCACTTACAAGTGTTATAAATTGCCTGGGATGGCATACTGTCGTATTAAAATACACTATTAGATCCATTATCTACAAGTCGATATTTGTAGCAGAGCCTACTGCTTTGTTTCATTACTGAGTACACCATCTTGACTGAATGACAGTTGGCTAAGTGTCAAATTGTCTTGGTCAAAGTAATTCCTGTTGCAAGTAGGTGACCTATTTTGGTATTTGGACTCAGTGTCCGGTAGGATATGAAAGGTTAGGTTAGGATCAATTTATTTTCTTTAGTACTTTTTATATCTTTGCAGTACCTGTTTATCTTAGTATACAATGAAGTTGCCTCGCCGGCCGTGGTGGCCGAGCGGCTCTAGGCGTTTCAGTCCGGAACCGCGCTACTGCTATGGTCGCAGGTTCGAATCCTGCCTCGGGCTTGGATGTGTGTGATGTCCTTAGGTTAGTTAGGTTTAAGTAGTTCTAAGTTTTAGGGGACTGATGACCTCGGATGTTAAGTCCCATAGTGCTCAGAGTCATTTGAACCATTTTTGATGTTGCCTCCTGATAAACATAAACAGCAAGAAACCTCTCGATAATATTCGCTGCATCCTTAAATGTAGTCCAGCTGGTCAATGACGTTGTATGAAGTACATTTTAGTAGGTAAATATACAGCCTTGAACGTGAAATTAACACATGGCCAACTCTAAGTTGTGTAATTTTGCCTCAATTCAGAATTAATACAACACAACGCAATTACGTTTATATGCTCGCATTCAACATTCTAGCGGCTACACTTGTTATTAACGTACCACCATGTCTCATTTGCAATAGCTTATCTCGCGTTTACATTATTAACCTGTGATCTTTCAACGTTAATCAGTTACATGCGGTACCTAAACAAATGTATTCCCGAAAATTTATTACTCTACATTAATTTTTTGGGGTTGTTATTTTTTTGTCAGTGTATTTTTATGAACACCAAACATACACGATCTCTTGCGTCCTCGCACCGGCCAGCTAGCTCGTAAAGAGGCATGGCGCTAGAAATGCTGAAACGAAGTTGGAAATGTCCTGTCTATAGACAGCAGCGATACCACAACATCTTAGACTGACAGTATCCCCTGAATGAAGAATGGGCCAACAATATGAGAATTTTTTTGAAAATATTAACAGTCTCAGCTGCAAAAAAGGCTTTACTATTTTATATTTTGCCAAAAACGTGTTCCTCATTGTTTATGGCATCTTCAGATTGTCCTAGAAAGAAAATACAAACTTTTCTTAAAACTGGCATGGTCCCGACTCAGTAAAGCTTTGGAATATCAAGGAAAACATTAAAACGAAATTACTGGCGCAACAGGTGTTAAACTCATAGGCTGCTGTCCATGCACATGCTTAGTTGGCGAGCACCGTAGTCAATATTTTAAGAATATTGCGTGGCGCTCCTTTAATCTCTTCAAAACATTTATTACTAATTTCTGTATCATCCCGTCATGAATTTGAAAAAGCTCTAATAGGATAAGGAACGCACTCAGACAGTTTTTTCTTTACTTATTCTGAACTTCACTAAACTGGCACAATATTTCTTTTAGCGCAACGCAATCTGACTTTCAATAATCCCTACAAAAGAATGGCCCTGACTAACAATAACCTATACCTTTCACGAATCACTTACCTCACAAAAATCTTCGTTACTCGAACTACTGCAAAACAGCGAGCGACAATACTGGCAGCTAAATAAAAGATTCTAACTACTGAAGGCACTAACTACTGATAGGCATAGTTAGCAAATGAAAGATTTTGATAGAGAACAAACAATGAATTTACCTTAATAATGTTAAAAAGTCGTCATATATATATCTATCAATTCATGACATTCATCTTCACATATTTCCTTTTTCTGGTGAACACACGTCCAGATCGTCCGCTAGCAGTAACCTCTCAAAACTCTGGCATCTCTCTCTCCACATCCACCACTGCTGGCGGCTCACCTCCAGCGGTCAAACGCTACGTGCTGTTCACATCCAAATGCCCGACACTACGCAAGCGAATATTCCAACAGTGAGTCCAGACAGCCACAGACTGCACACAGCGCAGTCAGTGATTTTCATACAGAGCGCTACGTGGCGTTACCAACATAAAAACCTAAACAGCCTACTTATACACCGTACAGCATGACTTTCGATGCGACGACTGCCTTCGATGTATCCGCCCACTGAGGGTTCACATCTGAACACGAATTGTACTAATGTTTTTTAACCTGTCCGCACACATAGTAATTAGTTTTGTCCATAATCAGTACATCATATGAGAAACGTCCAGTCTACATCTCACCCATTCTGACTACTGAACCCTACGATCTGGGTAGTCCTCGGTGAGTAGTTGTAACATTTTCAGGGGCGTCGTTTTATGTACAGTCAAAATTCTCACTGTTGATGTACATCTGGGCGCAATTTCCTATAACATTACAGCTCTCGAAACTCTTACTAATCGATTCCAGAAGAGATACCGACACTGCTTCATCTGTAGCCATTTTCTGTGGTCCAGCTTCCGGTTTGTCTGCTATAGAACCAGTTTCACGAAATTTCGTGACATGTTTCTCTTGGGTAATGGGTGGTCTGTCTCCATGCGTTGGCTGAAATCGTTGCCGATAACACGTGTCCTCCTATCACCTTGACACCAAGACGATTTCTATGCACCCAGCTAGTTGTCACGCACTTAGCTTTCTTGGCCTCTATAAGAGAGAAATATCAGTCATAGCCCGTGAATGAATAAAGCTATGCTAAAAAAAGTCACTATTGTTTTTCTAGTGTAATTCCGTTTCTACTTATAACGTCATTTGAAGCCCTTTTCATCTGAAAATTACGAGCTGCATCCGACGTGGCGCGTATTGGTAAAAATCCTCATAGATTTACCCCGTCTTCCAGTTCATGCCATTTGACTTTGAGTTTCCGTTCACCCACCTGTTTAGATGGGTGGTCCACGTCATTGTAACATCCTGTTTTAGTCGCAGGTATTGGCATCAGTTTCGATGTCGGCGTGAGAGCGAGATAGAGAGTAAAGTACAAGACGCCAGCCAGTTGCCTGTGTCATGGCAGGTCACAGTAGTGAAGTGTCATTTGGACAGCCCTGTCAGAAGATTAGACAGGAACTTGATACATCACCGTTCTATCGGGAAGGACGGATAAGGCGCGTGCAATAAATCTCGGATTACTGCCCGGCGATAAGCCAGAGGTGAAGTTTACACAGCGCCGCTGTCGAGGAATGTAACGCCCTCTTATCTGGAACTGGCAGAGAAAGAAAGAAACTTCAGAGGGGGCCAGAGAGGGCTGCACACCCAAATGTTGGCAATGTCCGGATCCTCCCATCGATCATCGCCATCTGCCATCCGACTGGCATCGCCGCAAGCAAGCAACAGTCGCACAGAACCACCAAAGTCCTGAGATTGCGCCACACGGCTAATAGTGTATAATGCGAATTGCTTTGTTCACCGTATTACGTGTACTCTTAAGTAAAGGCCTCATGAGATAGCAAATTTTTCACTGTCCAGCCGGAGATTTTTCTCACAATATTTCGACGCATTGTCTTGATGGTTTCATCAAGAGCTTCAATCAATGGTCCTGTGTGTTCTCGTTGCATATATTCAAACCGTCTACATTTCGATACTTATCACCCATTAGGCACGAATAGATAATCTGAAAAATCTCAGATGTGAAGTTGTTACTTCAGCACCTCTTCGCTGCATGAGCTAATGTTTCCTTCACTTCACTCGCTGCTGAATACTTATCATATGTAGTCGTAATCGTTCTCCTCAACGAAATTATTCCGTAAATCGAATTCGCATCGCACTTCCCATATAGATGTAAGTATTCGGTATCTGCTTGAAAGTAGGCCGGCACATCTGACGGATACTAACTGACTGTATCTGGGTCAGAATAACAAAGTGAGTAACAGTTGAGAATGGAAGGGGGTGATGTCGGTTCGCCCTTTACGCCCAAGCACAATATGGCTGAGCTTTCAGCAGCTACCCAGTTCTGTATTATGTTCTTGTGTCACCTGTTAACGCACAATACCGAGTTCGCTTCGGAGGGTCTTAACGCTCCTATCAGTTTACTAAGCAAAGTCACAGTTAGCTTAACACATTTCATTAAAGAAACTTGTACGCAGAGAGGAAGAAAGCATGTAGGAACAAACCACAATGGTTGTCTTCAGCTCACAGGTGACAGGCACCTGAGATATGTAACTCTTTTAAATATAACGGTGTTTATTTGTTGTCAGCTAAAGCTGGGCCGGCCGAAGTGGCCATGCGGTTAAAGGCGCTGCAGTCTGGAACCGCAAGACCGCTACGGTCGCAGGTTCGAATCCTGCCTCGGGCATGGATGTCTGTGATGTCCTTAGGTTAGTTAGGTTTAACTAGTTCTAAGTTCTAGGGGACTAATGACCTCAGCAGTTGAGTCCCATAGTGCTCAGAGCCATTTTTTGAGCTAAAGCTGGACAGGACTGGTTCCAATCTTGTTCTTCGTGTATCTGTGTTGATATCTTGAAAAATGCAAGTGGCATAATTACGACACGCTAGCTGATAAAGATGGGTCGCCCAATTATTTGAAATTGTGTAACTCAGTTTAAATTAGCTTCTATGAAAATGTAAAACTGTGTAATAAAAAGGCTGTCCTGCGAAATTCTGTATCGTAGTGCAGATAGCTGTGTTAGAACAAGTGACGTCGGAATAAGTAACTTGGACTTTCAACGGACACAACCATACAGTACAAAAAATGCTATTCAAAATTTCTAATCGAACTTTGAAATAATAAACAACCAAAATTTTCTCTTCAAGCGCCCTTTGAATTTAAGTGCGCAAACTGATAAAACTTCAAACATTAAGTAGTGCACACGCAAATGTAACACTGCACTGTGGAAATAACAGACACCAGACGAAATGGAGTTTGAACAAACATTGCTTGATCTGAACCTGATAGCAATTTTCAAATGCAATACCTAACTGTGAATGATCCTATTATCTTGACAGTAATTAACTGGCCCTAACAAATTCGCTCAAAGCGAAAAAAAAAAAAAAACCAGCACCGCAGCAAACTGGCAAGAAGGAAAGAAAGCCTTGTGCAGTGCAATGCAAAGACGTGCAAAGACGTACTTTGGTTTCTTTAGCTACTGTATTCTGCGAAGTACAACGCAGCGACACCCGTGCTCAGAAAATAAACTTTCGTGAGCAGACGGTGGTACATTTTAAACTTGTTAAATGACTGAAAAGAAGTCAGCTTTCAAAAAACTATATTGTGAATACTGAATCTCATTCTATGACATTTATAGCGATATTTGAGAAAACTTCTTGTTATAACAAATCTTACACCACCATGATATTAATCACTGAAATGTTAAAGGAGTGATAAATCTATAACTTCTGAGTGCAAGTCATGTGAAATGATAACTTTGCTTAATCACATCTGAACAATGAAACTAACTAAGCCAAACGAACAAAGATAGAGACTAGAACTTTCCGTTTTCCAAACACATCATATAGGGTGACAATTACTGAGTTATACGAAATAAAATGATCATAACTTCTGAACGGTTTCCGTTAGGACTTTCAAAATGCACCGTTGGCCGCGGGACATGAAGGGAATTAGTGTGACAATGGTTTGATTTGGTTAATGGACGAAGTCCACTTTCATTTGGATGGGTTCGTCAAGAAGAAAATTTGGCGCATTTGGGGGACTGACAATCCGCATTTCGCGATCGGGAAGTCTCTTCACCCTCAACGGGTGACTGGTGTGCAGTGTCCAGTCACGGAATAATCGGTGCGATATTCCTTGATGGCACGATGACTACCGAATGGTACGTGAAGGTTTTGAAGATGATTTCATCCCTGTTATCCAAAGTGACACTGATTTCGACAAGATGTGGTTCATGCAAGACGGAACTCGACCCCATCGAAGCAGGAGAGGGTTCTAGGTGCTACAGTCTGGAACCGCGCGACCGCTACGGTCGCAGGTTCGAATCCTGCCTCGGGCATGGATGTGTGTGATGTCCTTAGGTTAGTTAGGTTTAAGTAGTTCTAAGTTCTAGGTGACTGATGGCCGTAGTGCTCAGAGCCATTTGAATCATTTATTTGAAGCAGGAGACTGTTTGATGTCCTGGAGGAGCGCTCTGGGCACCTCATTCTGACTCTGAGGTACCTCTATTGGTCGCCATATTCTCCGGATTTGAACAGATGCCACTCCTTTTTATTTGGCTTTATTAAAGACAAGGTGTACAGCAATAACCCAAAAACCATTGCTGAGCAGGAAACAGCCACCGGTTTTGCAGAATTTCGCTATTCGTCTGCGCCATATAATTGTCAAATATGACAGGAAACCGAGCGAGGTGGCGCAGTGGTTAGACACTGGACTCGCATTCGGGAAGACGACGGTTCAATCCCGCGTCCGGCTATCCTGATTTAGGTTTTCCGTGATTTCCCTAAATCACTCCAGGTAAATGCCGGGATGGTTCCTCTGAAAGGGCACGGCCGACTTCCTTCCCCATCCTTCCCTAATCCGATGAGACCGATGACCTCGCTGTCTGGTCTGCTTCCCCAAAACAACCAACCAACCTATGACAGGAATATCAAACATGTCATAGTCTAAAACCGAATATCTGTAATGACGTTTACATGTAGAATAAAGTGTGTGCATGTCGTGGTTTGTAACTAATTTACGTTTTTTTTTTCATATAGTTCAAAAACTGTCAACTTGTAAACTAGATGCAAGCAAGAAGCGCAGCAACAACAGTACCTGTAGATCTTCACTTCTCAAATTAATCTCTACCAAATCATATTTCGAAAATTCAACATACTCTGTAGCTTTATCTCTGTGCTCTGCAATCACTCAGTAGCGTGACCGATATCCGTCTTACTACCTTCACTTAGAAAGCCACGGCAACGACAGTGCTACTAGCAACCAAACATCACACTGCTTATATTCGGAACCTCTCTTGTGTAACACAACGACTACTAGAGACCTCTGCCTGAAAACGTATTCACTGTACAGATATGAACTATGACGCATCAAATGAAGATGGAGCTTACATCAACTTTACTGAAAAGCCCGCCTGGCTAGCCGCGCGGTCTAACGCGCTGCTTTCTGGGCCAGGCGGAGTAGTGTCGACGTCCGGTGTGCCGGCCAGCATGTGGATGGTTTTTAAGGTGGTTTTCCATCTGCCTCGACGAATGAGGGCTGGTTCCCCGTATTACGCCTCATTTACACTACGTCGGCGATTGCTGCGCAAACACTGTCCCCGCGTACGTGTACACCATAATTACTTTAACACGCAATCTACATCTACATCTACATTTACATCTACATTTAAACTCCGCAAGCCACCCAACGGTGTGTGACGGAGGGCACTTTACGTGCCACTGTCATTACCTCCCTTTCCTGTTCCAGTCGCGTATGATTCGCGGGAAGAACGACTGTCTGAAAGCCTCCGTGCGCGCTCTAATCTCTCTAATTTTACATTCGTGATCTCCTCGGGAGGTATAACTTGGGGGAAGCAATATATTCGATACCTCATCCATAAACGCACCCTCTCGAAACCTGGCGAGCAAGCTACACCGCGATGCAGAGCGCCTCTCTTGCAGTGTCTGCCACTTGAGTTTATTAAACATCTCCGTAACGCTATCACGGTTACCAAATAACCCTGTGACGAAACGCACCGCTCTTCTTTGGATCTTCTCTATCTCCTCCGTCAAACCGATCTGGTACGGATCCCACACTGATGAGCAATACTCAAGTATAGGTCGCACGAGTGTTATGTAAGCCACCTCCTTTGTTGATGCACTACATTTTCTAAGCACTCTCCCAATGAATCTCAACCTGGTACCCGCCTTACCAACAATTAATTTTATATGATCATTCCACTTCAAATCGTTCCGCACGCATACTCCCAGATATTTTACAGAAGTAACTGCTACCAGTGTTTGTTCCGCTATCATATAATCATACAATAAAGGATCCTTCTTTCTATGTATTCGCAATACATTACATTTGTCTATGTTAAGGGTCAGTTGCCACTCCCTGCACCAAGTGCCTATCCGCTGCAGATCTTCCTGCATTTCGCTACAATTTTCTAATGCTGCAACTTCTCTGTATACTACAGCATCATCCGCGTGTGGGGCTACACTCGTCTGGTATGAGACGTTCCCGAGGGGGAGTGGGGATGGGGGTGGGGGTGTCCACTCGGGGCAGAGCAGCACAATAACCCTGGGTTCAGTGTAGTTTGGCGTTGGAGAGGGTGGACTGCTATGGCCTGTTGTGGGGCTGTGAACCACTAAGGGCTACAGTGGGACGAAGCCTCTCCTTCGTTTCTAGGTCCCCGGTTTAAATACACAATATACTTTCATTGAATACCAAAAATATGTTAGAAACCTTACAGGTTGCACGACAATATGATAACTATGCAGAAGCAGGAGGTGCGACCAAACCCGTTCTCTGATTGGTTCTTGCTGTGGTAGATATCCTGTAAACAAATAGCTACCACTCATTTTGTTTTTCTGATCCACGTAATATAAGAAGCGCACCGAGAACCATTTATTGTGAAATGTCAGAAATATTCGGTTCTGACTTCGGTTCTTATTTGCTTTGCCAACCAATCTCAAAAACTACTAAAAAAGAAAAATGTTCAACGCAGGCATTATTGGCATGTATCTGAAAGTTGCATGCCTGACACGACATGTGTTTACAGATCTCGTGTAATCTATTCTACCCCTCTTAAGTACACTGAAGGTAGTAGGTTCCAACTGTAGAGTGGTAGCATTCGTATGTCTAATGACTGATAAACACAGTACTTAAAAATTTTTGAGTTTTATTTTTTAAGAAACTGCGCTTCATTTCCTCCAACCGTTGCGCATCCCCACATGAGCTTACATCCTATGTACGCAACTGAAGACATTCCCACAGTATTTGAATGATGTAAACATGTCTCATTAGTGTTTCATATCAGCTCCAGACGATAAAAAACTAAGAACTTTTAACTTATTAAGTTCATTACTCCTTTCAGTTAAGGAAAATTATTACAAAAGTTAATTTTATTATTGACCTAACGTGTATAAGTCATCACCGTTATGTCTGTGATAGAGAACTAAAAGAAAGAAAAAGCAATAAAAAATTAATATGCGAAGTGCAAGCATAGTTTTAAGCTATGCTTCAGCACGTATCTGGAAAACTAGAGTCTTAAAACAGCAATACACATGAAAATATCCATCCAAATGTGGTTTGCCAATGTCCTTTTGAATGTGCAGTGTAATTCTAGCGACAGATTTTAGTGGTTTCATTCCTACGATTCAAATCTAGGTTTTCTGCAGAGGGGAGGGGCTTTTCTTAACTTGTATGGATATTTTCACAACTACACTAGAAATCTCACTCCCAATTTCCCCCCTTTCTCCCTCCCACCATCCCTCCCTCCCTCTCTCTCTCTCTCCCCCTTGTCGGCCGATGTGGCCGAGCGGTTCTAGGCGCTTCAGTTTGGAACCCCGCGACCGTTACGGTCCCAGGTTCGAATCCTGCCTCGGGCATGGATGTGTGTGATGTCCTTAGGTTAGCTAGGTTTAAGTAGTTCTAAATTCTAGGGCACTGATGACCTCAGATGTTAAGTCCCATAGTGCTCAGGGCCATTCTCTATCTCTCTCTCTCTATCCCAAAGCCACTTCGTCGACATCTAGATTTCTGTAATGGACCAACTTGGTAACAGGCCCTCTTAAAGAGAATTCATGAGCTACATGGCATCCATTGTTGTATAAATGGCCCCCTCCACCCTACTCCATTAGGTAAATGCTTTAGCTATCTCTTGCATTTTTCTCGATGGATTCCTTCTGAACACTCACATACTGTGATGAACCTTAACGTAATGATCACCTGAATTACAGCTGTTGCTCAACCTTTGGCACACAGTACAACAGGAATTCTGCTTGGCATGAATTCGTCCTTACCAGTTTTCCGACGGTACAAGACACCAAATATTTTCGCTCAGGGTACGCAATTCTCGTTAACTACGCGCCGGCGATTTGTGAATGTGGACCTACATCCAAGACGTCTTCCATCGTGTTCACATCAGGTGAATTTGGTGACCAACACCTCAGAGTGGATTCATAGTCATTCTCCTCAAGCCATTTTAGCACTATAAAGCGCATACGTACTTGACAGACGAAATAACAGATATTTTCATCGTCTGCGCTATCTGATGGCACACGGAAAATAGCGAAAACAATTCTTTTGTAAATTCTTGCAAAAATGGATAATATCTGAATTGAAAATAAGGTTGCAGATTCGCATTTCGGCCGTACTTAATCTGAGTATATATTGTCTCAAGTAAATACCGTTCCAGACAATAGACAATATAGACACACTACAAATTGCTTAAAAATCTTTTCAGTCAATTAATAATCAAACTTTTTTACTTTGTTTGATAAACATAACGAGGCATGAAGGAACGGTATGAGAGCGCAGGACGCGCATAGAACTACTAACACAGTTACGATTTATTAATTTAGACGCATATGTACCGGTACCTTCTTTCATCAATGAGAACTGTGAGCTACAAAGAACAGAAGCGAAGTGGGAATATAAAATGGCTGTAATTATTTTTATAATATTTTTCAGTGACCCACAGGTCATGCCCAAACATGACAGAGTTTTGTAACTCGTGGCTCAAGCTCATATGCATCGTTACGTTATCTCTGGCCAAAACTAGAGGCAGCTCTAATAACATTTCGTAATATATAGTGCATTACACAGTCCCTAATGGCAGAAGACTTTATTTATGGAATTAGCAAGACTGACACCGTTCTGACACCACAGACTGGCTTATTAAATGGTTGCTATCGTGGCCAAGTTCAAGTTTTTCTTTTGATTGCGAACTTTGATTATTTTTGGCTGACAGGGAGATATGGCATAGGTTTTTTGATTATTTTTGGCTGACAGAGAGATATGGTCATAGGTTTTTTTTTTTTACATTTGTGATTACATATGATTTATGTATTATGTGATTGGATTACTATTTACACATTACTTCTTTCATACATTGTTTTGAATTTACATGTTTGTTCATACTGGTTTGCATAGTCGATCTTTGCTACATGTTTTATAGGTCAAAGGGTCAGATTTATTATTCATCTTCAATGGGTTATAGCTGTGACTCACCATTTAGTTTACGTTCGATCGAAAAGCGGGCAAAACGATGAGTGAAGCCTTGGACCTTACGTAACAATTACTTTTTTTATATGAAATATTTTGAATTGATATCATATGCATTAAATAATAATTGCTTTGTAATTAGGAGAGTTTATTGCTTTCCGCTCGTAGATATGTTATAGATTTTCAGATACAGACTTCTTTGTTCACAGAAGAATTTTCACACTTTGCATTCAAATTCTATGGCAACGGCCTTGCCGCAGTGGAGACACCGGTTCCCGTCAGATCACCGAAGTTAAGCGCTGTCGGCACTTGGATGGGTGACCATCCAGGCCGCCATGCGCTGTTTCCATTTTTCACGGTGCACTCAGCCTCGTGATGCCAATTGTGGAGTTACTCGACCGAATAGTAGCGGCTTCGGTCAAGAATACCATCATAACGACCGGGAGAGCGGTGTGCTGACCCCAAACCCCTCCTATCCGCATCCTCCACTGAGGATGACACGGCGGTCGGATGGTCCCGGTAGGCCACTCGTGGCCTGAAGACAGAGTGAGTGCATTAAAATTCTGGTTGCATGATTATTATATTTTGTACGTAGCCTGGTGAACTGTATCTTGAATTTGTTATTTTTCAATCGTTTTGCATGAAGAAATGATGGGTTTTATAAAATGATTTTCATCAGGAACGCGAATTACATATGTAAAGTTGAAGTTATTCTTGTTGTTGGCCTCTTGATTCGTTAGTGGGGGAGCTTTCTGTTCTTCTATTCAGCAGCAGACTCTCGTGAAGACAGCACAGGATACAGCTTGTAGGAACACCATCCATCAACTTGTGGCAGCACCACATGAAACAACTGTTCACAAGTATCATGAACAAATAAGTACACCTTGTCACTTATTACACACACTCAAAATCCAGTTGTATCTCTATTTTTATGATTGCCACACGCACACACACACACACACACACACACACACACAGACCCCTCCCCCCCCCCCCCCCCCCCCACACACACACACACACATGATGTCCATGTATTCATCCACTTGCCGTCTTAGTTCCACATACATGTATCACACACACACACACACACACACACACACGCATATGATGTCCATGTATTCAGCCACTTGCCGTCTTAGTACCACATACATGTATTGACAGACGCACACAATTATCTGTTTAACAATGTCTTCACGCGGTCCTGCAACAGTTAATTCTAGTGAACGCTCACTCCAGTTCGCGTCATGTGGAACGCAAAGCATCTCTTCTCGATACGTAGGATATGAGCTTACTGGTTGCAGTACTTTCCTCGTTTATACACCACTGAAGTTTTCCCTTCGGCATTCAGGTGTCTGCTTACAAGTAAGTCCAATTCACAGTTTATTTTTCGGATTCACATTACAGTTTTCCTTTCGTGTTTGTGCTTAAACTAGCTAATACTTTAACGTTTATATTGTCAATTTGTGTACACGAATCTGTCAGACTCGTATCGCATCCTCACAGTATATCTCTGTTAGCCTGCCATCACAAATTTCTAATGACTGGGAACTGTGATATCATTAATGCATTTATTTTACCGATATATTTCTTCTAACCTAAGCATGCAGACTTTCTTTAAGCACCTCTGTTACAATGCTAGTTCGAATACGCCCTTAGCTAGTGTCTAGTACACAAACAGCTAGTGTCTAAATACAGAGCATGTAGGTTGCTGTTCCTTAACTATGCCTTTTCTATTGCACTTACCTCAAGCTCAGTAAGGAAAACGCTCAGCAGCAAAACTAAGCAAAAAGTAAAATTAGCAGACCATCTGAACCTACAACAAAATTCTGATTCTACCCTCAATTTGTTTATTTTCATAGTGGTTTTCTAGTAGAACTTTTTCCCCAAACATGTAGCACTGCATTTTCCCTACTTTTTTTCTCAAAAAATCTCTTTCTTCTTGCGGCTTTCAGAGTTGGATTCACAATTGTTCCTCTTATGTTTTCCACCTAGGAAATCTCTTGTCTAGAAAGTCTGGGTAGCTGATCTACCCGTTCATTATTATCAGTTCTTTGCACCAGAATTTTATTAGATGTATAATCCCCAACTCTCTTGTGGTTCCCTTTTTAGGTACTCCACGTCGACGTCTGCTCGTAGATACGTATCGTCGGTAGGATTTCCCGCTTTACTTCCCAACGTGACGGCGACGACTCTCCGATGAGGTGCGGGCCTTGTGTTTTGCTATTACTGCGAGTCTTGTAAATATCGCTTTTATTTAGTAATTTGCCAGATTAAAACTCTCCCCTTTTATGATTAAGACAGCCTGCGCCACCTTTAGGAGGGAGTGGGGACGTCAAAGAGTCACAAAAGTTCATATTAAGTAGTCCGTAAAACACGTAAACGTTCACTTCAGTTAGCGTGTTAGTTAATGCCTACGCTTTCCGCTAGGTGGTGCTGACTTACTGTTGAATAGCTTTGGTTCCGAAACCTTCACTGATTAGTACTAGGTAAATGAAATAAGTACAACACTCTTGTATTTCACTTTCACTCTATATTCAAGGATTAAGATGGTGATGGATGATGGTCTGTTTAAAAGGTTCCTAGCCTGGAGGAATCTAAATAGTCTGCAAATGCCGATATGCACGCGCTCTACGTCCAGATTCGCAACTAACGGCACACGACACTTTCAAAAGTCCACACGTTAATATCTGAATACCGGAACCTCTGAATTCACCCGTATCAGCAGATAATGTGAGTTTCTGTCGTCTATATGTCCGTAAATTCCCAATCTAGCACTAAAGTCCTAAAATCCCCTTAATACTCCGTTGCTACCAACAGTCAGAGATCGTACACTGCATCACTTTTAATCTCCGTAATATTATAACAGTTTATCGTGAGTCTTAACACGATAAAGTCCAATCTAATTATTGTCTCGCTGACTGACACAGGTTCCCCGCCTTTTAACGAAACAATCAAGGAAAAAAGGTGGCAAAAATGACGATCAGGCCTTTTTATAGGTTTTTCATCACAAGAGCTTAGCGTCACTGCCTTCTCCATGACGGAGCTTCCGTGGCTTTGCTGTACTTAGACGTTAAACTACTTGCTGATATACTATAATGTCGACCCGCAATTACCGAACTCTCATTCTACACTATTTTCCCCTCTAAAAATTCTATTCTTAATTTTAAATTATGCTTTCTATAGCTTTTATCACTGTAAACTGAACCGAGGTGTTACAACGTATAGGGCAAGTTGTTAATTACCTCTTCAAACTGACCAATGCAGTTTATCCAGGTTATATGCTTTCAGAGCAGTGTGTTCTTCCTGGAAATACGTAAAATGGGTTTAGATTTGGGGTGGTATCTTGAAATGAATATTTGTTTTATGCCCTTCTTTTGCAAGAAGTTTCGTCTGCATATACTAGTGGAAGTCTTCACATTATCCGACAAGATCGCTGCAGTCTTGCCAGACTTTGGGATATAATACAAAGCTAATCTCCATATAATGAGAGTGCTTGTGGCAGTTTTTAATGCGTACAACTTCAGATGTTTTACGAAAAGATCATGTAGTACCACTACATATCACGCACCACGTCGTGCATGTGTAAGAGGCCCACGAACATCAACTGTGAAGAAATGGTAAATGTTTTTGCGTTCTAATAGCATGCAGTTCGCCTTTGCAACCTTTGTTAGAGATCTTTGCCTTCTGAGGGATCAAGCATTTTCTTACAGCTTGCTGTACTTTCTTTCTTACATTCCCAAAATAACAGTAAGATTTAATTTTTGCTGTGCACCTTATGACAATGAAGTGCCCCCTCCCCAATGTTAAACCGTGTGGAGGCCCAGAGCTAGAAGAAATGTGTGGTCCCTGCGTGCTTCATGCAGGCCTAATACATTTCTGTGAAAGAACAACAGGAAAGGTAAGGGAATACAGATACTTCTACGACATCAACCATGTCATGCATTAGATGATGTTATACCTAATGAAACTTTCCAATTGCGTAAAAAAAAAACACCGGAAGTTACCCTCTTATATAAAGGAAATAAATAAAAAATGAGTACCTCGACAATTTCTTTTTCTCACTTTCGTCCTAGCAAAGTTTTCTAGCGCATTCCGGAAATCAAGAGGACTAATCGCCTCAGTTGTTAACAAATCCAGAGCGGAAAAGCGTTCTTCTTGCATTGTAGCACGTAATTTGCTCTTGATAAGGGTTGGTTTGGAGAATTCTCTCAGCTTCACAATTCGTATTAGTGCTGAGACGAAAATTCGATAATCAATAATTACATTTGGAAAAACATCACCAAAATCATTTTCAATTATTACTTCACGTAATTCGACGGGTGAAATGTTTAGCAGCCTTTCCTTGACGGAACACTTCAAATATTCACTAAAATGAAGAGTTTCACAACGAAAACTTTCTTCATCGAGATCAGCTAGACAATTTTCATAAAGTTTTGACGTTTCTGTTAAAGAGCTCCCTAGCTACTTGCTTTACTATATTTTTCATTAGAGGTAGGAAAACATCCACTACTTCGCAATACTTTTCTTCTCCCTTTTTAATTCTGCTTCTGCAGTAGTATACCAACAACAGAAATAAGTGCCACACGGGATTTATCACGTCCACTTAATTATTCTGATTTTTTTCCATCAGGGAATCTTCTTATTTTGGGTTCCTTTTATCGCTATATTCTTGATACACATGTTCACTTAAGTTCCTAGTTTGGTTTTCGTATTGATCAGAATTTTCCCTAATAAGGTTGAAGAACGAAATTAACGTTCGTAACTCATGACACTCGCTAGTTAAGTCCAGTTCAGGCTTTTGCAAATATTTGTTAGCGTTATCCATTCGAGACTACACGTCATCCCAGAAAGCAACCAATATTGCTGCATCCGGTTTTTTCTTAATCAATTCTGCCTCATTTCTTGTCGCTGCCTTTTCTTATTGTTCTCGACAATTTCTTCAAGTGACTCGTAAACAGTATCGAAATCCGGTCGAACAGTCGATATTGCTTCCTCACAGCACGACCATCTAGTATCGGACAGTGTCTTAAGTCGCCTATTATTCCTCACAAGAATGTGCCAACGATGAATAGAAGCTACAAAAAAAGGTCATATAGTCATTGTAAAGCTTGGGAAAAAAGATTATTTATAACGATTCCTCTGCACTGTTTTGGACCACTAGGTTTAACGAGTGCGCAACATAGGGCACATAGAGAGCTAGTGAATCCAATTCCTTTATCTTAAACCTGAGTATTTCCCTTTCATGTTACTGGCATTGCCATAGGATTGCGAACGACAATCTTCTATTCCAATATGTATTTTCCAAAGAGATCTAGAGTAACTTTCCTAAGGCTTTCTCCGATATGTCTGTGTGCGGGAAAAAGTAAAAAAGATTTTCGTGAACTCTTCCCTCGAAACAATAGCTTACTACAGCGCCTTGTTAATCTTCATATGCCGTGTCTACCGTTGTCTCTACAACTAGTCCGTAGCATTTTGCTGTTTGAATTTCGGCAACTATTTTACTCAATACCTTGTCTCCCATAAGGCCGATGAGTTCTTCACAACTGAGCTTGGGCAAATGTGACTGATGTCTACGACCCTTAGAGCTATGCTATTGGATGTGTTGTCTCAAACAGGGGTCAAAATGAGCAGTTAGTTCAAGGGAAACTAAATAGTTGTCATTATTTGGGGCTCCAAAAATTTCGTTATCACCACGAAAAGCCAGTCCTCTTATTACCAAATATTTAACTACTTATACCACACGACGAAGCACTTCTTGTCAATAATTTTCCTCTGCCTTAATGATACGCCGCAGTTCAACTTCGATACGTCCCTCGTTCTACGATCATTGAAATTTTGCGATGATTAGCGCTGTTTCCATGGGTCTTCACTTTTTCTTCATCCTTCTTCCAGTCAGAAAATCCGCAGATGGAAATCATAGTACGCATGTTGTCAAAGTCCATATTGTCAATGAATAATTTACAGAAAATACAAAGTACATTTCCTGAAGACTCATAATGCAAGAGCCATTCTCTTTCATTTTTCTCTCCGTTTAACACTTTTCTAAAGAACAAGTTTTCAGATCCCTACCTCTTTCATCATTTGTAGAGATATTTAGATTTACGGAGAAGGAAGGGGCGAGAGATGAGTGTATCTCACAGAGCACAAAAGTGCTTGAAGTAACGACTACTGTTGTGGTCAAAAAATTCTATCTTTCCATGCATAAGGAGTTATAAACAGACGGAACTACTTAACATGAACCTCTTCAGGAGACACCGCCTTAACTTAGCACTGTCCGTGCGGGCGAGGAGGTTTGCGTGCTCTGGATCCGGAGGGCTATGCCGGCGGTAACATAGCTGCCAGCAGGGTCACCCATGCCGGGCAGGCCAGAGGGCAGGAGCCACAACGACCTGTCAATCCTCTCTGCTGTCCTATCCTACCCTATCCTAAGCCTAACCTTTATCCTTGTCATTTTCAATTCCCTACAACATAGGGCAGGGAGCTCTAGAGGCATGGTGAAGCAAGTCTCCCTGAGGAGTAAACCAGATACAAATACAGGTCCTGTAGGTTGGGGGTTGATCATGGGGCTAACAACCCCATATCGGGAAAAAAATCATTGTCCAGCAACCAATTCACAGAGAGAACCGGACTGTCTCAAACTTACGACAACCAAGGCACGTCAAACGGAAACGGTTTTGGTATATCGGAACATGGAATGTAAGAAGTATCTTTCAGGCGGGGGCCAGTAGGAAGCTCGAGGAGGAATTATTGAGGTACCGAATCGATGATGCAGCATTGAAAGAGACACGATGGAAACAAACAGAGGTGGTTGAGCTTCAGCATTATACCTTGATCAATAGCGGGGAAGAAGAAAATAGATTAGGAGCAGGTTTTATGGTAAAGAAGTCCATCAGTCACACTAAGGTGGAATATGGAACAATAAACCCCAGATTATGTCTATTGATGCTGAAGGGAAAATTCGACAACTTGTCGCTGACTAGTGAGCATTCAGAAACGGAAGATGCAGCTGAAAAAGAGAAAGAAGAATTTTATGAGAAACTGGAGCAAGTATATGAGAAGCTGCCAAAGTATGATGTCAAAATTATCCTGGGGGATTGTAATGCCAAAGTTGGTAAAGATAAAGAGAACCAACTGGTGGCAGGTCTTCATAGTACACTCCTGGAATCAAATTACAATGGTTGGAAACTATTTGAATTTGCTTTTAGCAAAGGATTAATGATTAAAAGTACGTGTTTCCCACACAAAGACATTTATAAGGAGACTTGAATATCACCAGAAGGGTTGACGAGAAATCAGTTAGATCATGTACTGATAGATGGACGGCATGTCTCAGATATTTATTTATTTATTTATTTAACCTGGCGAGATTAGGGCCATCAGGCCCTCTCTTACATCTAACCAGGCATTCTTCTTATTTCACATTCATATGTTTTAGTAGGCATGTTAAACTACATCTAGTACAAAAAGTGAAATAAACAATTACAAAGGCACACCTGGAAAAATACATACGTATAGAGTTTATATTCGTAGATCATAAGTACTGTTATAATTAGACATTATTGAAGAGACAGATTTAAGATAGGAGTGCTAGCAGCAGGGAGTATGAGGGAGACTGATGGTGAATGGAGGAGAAGAATAGAGAGACATGATGAAACATAAATATAAAGGAAAAGAAGATTGCGTGGCTAATAGAGATAGATGAAGAGGAAGGCATCTCAGGAGCAAGATAGGAGACGCTAGCTTTGCTATTTGACAGATGAGAGGATTGGCCTTGTACATTAATTTTGTGGAGAACGTTATGAGGATGATAGTAGGAAATGCTAAATGCTTCAGCTTCTTCTTAAAAGCAGTAGGAGATTGAATTTTGCGCAAGGTAAGGGGCAGTTTGTTCCAGAGGCGGAGAGCGGCAACTGAGAAGGAGTTTGCAACAGTTTTTGTTTTGTGAGGGGGCACAGCTAGGATACCAAATAAGAGTGACCTCGTGTTTCGATTATGATGGCATGACAGGTTTTTAATCTCTGATGCAGGGTACTGGGGTGCTTGCGCGACGAGGAGTCGGTGAAGTAGACATAGAGTGTGGTAGTCACGCAATTTGTCCGACCGCAGCCACCCCAGCTCGGAGTATGAATAACTAACGTGATCATATTGGCGAATGTTGCAGGTGTAACGCACACAGGCATTCATGGTTAGTTCTAGCCGTCTTTTGCTTTCACTACTCATGCCTTGTTGAATTACATCACAATAGTGGAGGTTCGGTAGAACGAGTGCTTGCACGAGCTGGCGTTTCAAGTCCTGTGGAAATATGTTCCGAAACTTTTTGAGAGCATAGAGACAAGCAGACGTCTTCCGGCACACTGCGACTGTATTCTCCGCCCAGTTGAGATGCTCGTCCAAAGCTACACCCAAGTTCTTAACTGTTTTCTGATATGGTATTGGAGCACCGTCGAGCAGAATAGGTGGTAGCCGTTCGCATAAATCTGAACTTATTAATTTCTGATGGGCTATTAAGATTACTTGCGTCTTTTTTGCGCTGTGGATGTGATTAGCCGCCGAGGAGCGGATATTGACTCAGACCATCTTCTGGTAAGAATCAAAACGTTAGAAAGGATTTCAGTTAAAGTCAGAAGGACTGGGGTGGAGAAAAGTAAGGGTTTTGTGGAAAATTCTTTGGAAAATACATACTGGAATAGAAGATTGTCGTTCGCAATCCTATGCCAATGCCAGTAACGTGAAAGGGAAATACTCAGGTTTAAGATAAAGGAATTGGATTCACTAGCTCTCTATGTCCCCTATGTTGCGCACTCGTTAAACCTCGTGGTCCAAAACAGTGCAGAGGAATCGTTATAAATAGTCTTCTGGAGATGCTGAAAGATCAGAAGAAACAGGAGGAGTATTGGAACAAAGTGCAAGAGAAATTGCAAAAATCAACGTGATGGAGGGAAAGGATATCAACGTACTATGGGAGGTAACTAAGATAGCTTTAAACACAACATCTCAAGAGATACTTGGAGAAAGGGAAAAACAGAAAAGAAACGGATGGTTTGATGAGGAGATGTCAAAGGCACTAGATGATAGAAATCAAGCTCGACAAAGAAACTTAACACGAAATAATGTGGCTATGTTTAAAGAGAAGAGAAGGGTAGCTAAAAAATTAGCGCGGATTGAAAAGGGAGTACAGGAAAGAGCGAGGATGGATGAAATACAGAAGAACTATGAAAATAAGCAGGGGAGAAAATTCTTTTATGGGGTGGGACAAATAAAGAAACGGTATCAGCCAAGGACGGACATGCTGAAAGACGAGACAGGCAGTTTGATAGTTGGAAAGGAAAAAAAAATAGAAACTAGCGCACAACATTTTTAAGTGTTACTGTCAAACAGATACACCGTAAGTGAAGAGAGAAATGGAGGGGCTAGAGAAGAAACTGAAGAAGAACAAGAGGTGGAAGAACAAGAGGTGGATGGAGATGATGATGCAGTGAACACAGAACGACCATCGATAGAAGAGTTAAGAAAAATTATAAAGCAACTTGGGAATAACCAAGCTCCTGGATACGACCAGGTAACAGCAGAAACGATGAAACACAGATGTGAAATATTAGTACAGAGGATACGTAAAATAATTACAATGGCCTGGGAAACAGAGGAAATGCCAGAGGACTGGACGTTAGCAACCTGATACATAAGAAAGGATCACGCATGCAGTGTAAGAACTATCGAAGAATATCTCTGCTTAGTATCGTCTACAAAATCTTTTCTACGGCTATAACAAGGAGAGTAAGCAGAAGAGCAGAAAAGATTCTAGGTGAGTGCCAGGCAGGATTTAGATCTGGGAGGTCTACAGCTCACCATATCTTTACAGTACGTATGATGCTGGAGAAAACTTACGAATATAATGTAAGATTAGAACATGTCTTTATAGACTTTAAACAGGCCTAAGACAGAGTTAAAAAATCAGCACTATGGGAAACAATGGAGACATTCAAATTTCCTAAGAAGCAATTAAAATTAACTGAGATGACCCTGAAAAACAGCAAAAGCCAGGTATGTCTGTCGAGATGGTTCCCAGCGGAAGAAGGCCTAAGACAGGGAGACCCGTTATCCCCAGTACTATTCAACCTGGTTTTAGAGAATGCAATAAGATCAATAACCACAAACCCAGGATGCAATATTTATAATAGGCTTCTGCAAATCTTAGCCTATGCAGATGATGTAGCAATAAGTGCTAGAAGTACGGAGGCGCTCACATCAGCCTTCAGAAAGTTTGAAGCCGCTGCCAAGAATCTTAGTTTAGAAATCAGTGAGACAGAATCTAAGTATATGGTAATCAAGAGAGTTAGAAGAAACACAGATGATATACAGTTAGAGGGGTACAACTTTGAAAGAGTAGATAGCTTTATTTATCTTGGATTAGTAAGAACACCATAAAACGAAGTGGAGGCATATATTACAATCCGAATTAAGGCTGCCGACAGATCATATAGAGCACTATATACCATGCTCAAAAGTAAGAAGCTAAGTAGGAAACTAAAGCTGACACTTATCAAAACAGTGATCAAACCAGTTCTTATGTATGGCAGTGTGGCATGGTCAGTGACGGAGGCTTTGGAGAAGAAGCTAAATATATGGGAAAGGAAAGTGCTGAGGAAGATCTTTGGTCCTGTTAAAGAAGGTGAGATATGGAGATTTAGGATTAATGAAGAAATAAGGGCTCTGTACGAAGAATCTGATTTGGTAACCTCAATCAAAATGGGCATCGAGATGGCATCGAGAAAATATGAATCATGATTATCATACCCTACAAGCGATCTTCTTTTTTCAAAGTGATTTATGCTAATTTATTAAGATGTGCATGTAACAAATGAAGGAATTTGTTTCATATCTTTGGTCATACTTTATCCAATGATGATGATTGTTTCTTGAATGATTCTTGTTACACAGTCAGTTGAAAATTCGAACAGTGTGGAGGGCCCCCATCTGCGTGTAGGCCTCCCTTCAAATAGGCCCTGTGGCATGCAGACTATACTCACACACAGACACACACACACACACACACACACACACACACACACACACACACACACACACACACTAGTTGTTTGTGTCGATAAATTAATTCCACATTATATATCGCATAATGATTTGCCAAATTATCTGTTGAATTTGTCAATAATTTATGATGCATTTGATTCCACATGTCTTTCTGTCTTGCCATTTTCCCATGCCTTTACGCATCTCTAAGTAGTGCTTCCTGTAATGGTATCATGCATCAGCAAGACTGTAATTCCAATGATTCCTCTTCGCAGCTAAGTGTTTCTTGGTAGTCTTCTGGCAGATGAGACAAAATATCTGCCATCACATTATCCTTGCCTTTCATGTAAATCACTTTAAAACCATATTCCTGCAGGGCTAGTGGCCATCTAAGAAACTGAGCATGTAACAACTTGCAGCTCAATAAAAATGCAGGAGCTTGGTGGTCATAATATAACCTGGTATGATTGCCAATTACCAGACAGATAGAAATGAATCTTCTTAAATACTCAAACAGCTGTGAGGGCCTCTAATTCTGTTTTGTAGGTGGGAATTCAAGGAGATGGGACTTGGATAATCTGAAAGAACCAGAGGTTGTACAGAGTTTCAAGGAGAGCATAAGGGAACAACTGACAGGAATGGGGGACAGAATTACAGTAGAAGAAGAATGGGTACCTTTGAGGGATGAAATAGTGAAGGCAGCAGAGGATCAAACAGGTAAAAAGACGAGGGCTAGTAGAAATCCTTGGGTAACAGAAGAAATATTGAATTTAATTGATGAAAGGAGAAAATACACTCCTGGAAATGGAAAAAAGAACACATTGACACCGGCGTGTCAGACCCACCATACTTGCTCCGGACACTGCGAGAGGGCTGTACAAGCAATGATCACACGCACGGCACAGCGGACACACCAGGAACCGCGGTGTTGGCCGTCGAATGGCGCTAGCTGCGAAGCATTTGTGCACCGCCGCCGTCAGTGTCAGCCAGTTTGCCGTGGCATACGGAGCTCCATCGCAGTCTTTAACACTGGTAGCATGCCGCGACAGCGTGGACGTGAACCGTATGTGCAGTTGACGGACTTTGAGCGAGGGCGTATAGTGGGCATGCGGGAGGCCGGGTGGACGTACCGCCGAATTGCTCAACACGTGGGGCGTGAGGTCTCCACAGTACATCGATGTTGTCGCCAGTGGTCGGCGGAAGGTGCACGTGCCCGTCGACCTGGGACCGGACCGCAGCGACGCACGGATGCACGCCAAGACCGTAGGATCCTACGCAGTGCCGTAGGGGACCGCACCGCCACTTCCCAGCAAATTAGGGACACTGTTGCTCCTGGGGTATCGGCGAGGACCATTCGCAACCGTCTCCATGAAGCTGGGCTACGGTCCCGCACACCGTTAGGCCGTCTTCCGCTCACGCCCCAACATCGTGCAGCCCGCCTCCAGTGGTGTCGCGACAGGATGAATGGAGGGACGAATGGAGACGTGTCGTCTTCAGCGATGAGAGTCGCTTCTGCCTTGGTGCCAATGATGGTCGTATGCGTGTTTGGCGCCGTGCAGGTGAGCGCCACAATCAGGACTGCATACGACCGAGGCACACAGGGCCAACACCCGGCATCATGGTGTGGGGAGCGATCTCCTACACTGGCCGTACACCACTGGTGATCGTTGAGGGGACACTGAATAGTGCACGGTACATCCAAACCGTCATCGAACCCATCGTTCTACCATTCCTAGACCGGCAAGGGAACTTGCTGTTCCAACAGGACAATGCACGTCCGCATGTATCCCGTGCCACCCAACGTGCTCTAGAAGGTGTAAGTCAACTACCCTGGCCAGCAAGATCTCCGGATCTGTCCCCCATTGAGCATGTTTGGGACTGGATGAAGCGGCGTCTCACGCGGTCTGCACGTCCAGCACGAACGCTGGTCCAACTGAGGCGCCAGGTGGAAATGGCATGGCAAGCCGTTCCACAGGACTACATCCAGCATCTCTACGATCGTCTCCATGGGAGAATAGCAGCCTGCATTGCTGCGAAAGGTGGATATACACTGTACTAGTGCCGACATTGTGCATGCTCTGTTGCCTGTGTCTATGTGCCTGTGGTTCTGTCAGTGTGATCATGTGATGTACCTGACCCCAGGAATGTGTCAATAAAGTTTCCCCTTCCTGGGACAATTAATTCACGGTGTTCTTATTTCAATTTCCAGGAGTGTATAAAAATGCAGTAAATGAAGCGGGCAAAAAGGAATACAAACGTCTCAAAAATGAGATCGACAGGAAGTGCAAAATGGCTAAGCAGGGATGGCTAGATGGCAAATGTAAGGATGTAGAGGCTTATCTCACTCGGGGTAAGATAGATACTGCCTACAGGAAAATTAAAGAGACCTTTGGAGAAAGGAGAACCACTTGCATGAATATCAAGAGCTTTGATGGAAACCCAGTTCTAAGCAAAGAAGGGAAAGCAGAAAGGTGGAAGGAGTATATAGAGGGTCTATACAAGGGTGATGTACTTGAGGACAATATTATGGAAACAGAAGAGGATGTAGATGAAGATGAAATGGGAGATATGACATTGCGTGAAGAGTTTGACAGAGCACTGAAAGACCTGAGTCGAAACAAGGCCCCCGGAGTAGACAACACTCCATTAGAATTACTGACAGCCTTGGGAGAGCCAGTCCTGACAAAACTCTACCATCTAGCGAGCAAGATGTATGAGACAGGCGAAATACCCTCAGACTTCAAGACGAATATAATAATCCCAATCCCAAAGAAAGCAGGTGTTGACAGATGTGAAAATTACCGAACTATCAGTTTAATAAGTCACAACTGCAAAATACTAACGCTAATTCTTTACAGACGAATGGAAAAACTGGTGGAAGCTGACCTCGGGGAAGATCAGTTTGGATTCCGTAGAAATACTGACCCTATGACTTATCTTAGAAGCTAGATTAAGGAGAGGCAAACCTACATTTCTAGCATTTGTAGAGAAAGCTTTTGACAATGTTGACTGGAATACTCTCTTTCAAATTCTGAACGTGGCAAGGGTAAAATACAGAGAGCGAAAGACTATTTACAATTTGTACAGAAAGCAGATGGAAGTTATAAGAGTCGAGGGACATGAAAGGGAAGCAGTTGTTGGGAATGGAGTGAGACAGGGTTGTAGCCTCTCCCCGATGTTATTCAATCTGCATATTGAGCAAGCAGGAAACAAAAGAAAAGTTCGGAGTAGGTATTAAAATCCATGGAGAAGAAATAAAAACTTTGAGGTTCGCTGATGACATTGTAATTCTGTCAGAGACAGCAAAGGACTTGGAAGAGCAGTTAAACGGAATGGACAGTGTCTTGAAAGGAGGATATAAGATGAACATCAACAAAAGCAAAACGAGGATAATGGAATGTAGTCGAATTAAGTTGGGTGACGCTGAGGGTATTAGATTAGGAAATGAGACACTTAAAGTAGTAAGGGAATTTTGCTATTTGGGGAGCAAAATAACTGATGATGGTCGAAGTAGAGAGGATATAAAATGTAGACTCGCAATGGCAGGGAAAGCGTTTCTGAAGAAGAAAAATTTGTTAACATCGAGTATCGATTTAAATGTCAGGAAGTAGTTTCTGAAAGTATTTGTATGGAGTGTAGCCATGTATGGAAGTGAAACGTGGACGATAAATAGCTTAGACAAGAAGAGAATAGAAACTTTCGAAATGTGGTGCTACAGAAGAATGCTGAAGATTAGATGGGTAGATCACATAACTAATGAGGAGGTATCGAATAGAATTGAGGAGAAGAGGAGCTTGTGGCACAACTTGACTAGAAGAGGGAACCGGTTGGTAGGACATGTTCTGAGACATCGAGGGATCACCAATTTAGTATTGGAGGGCAGCGTGGAGGGTAAAAATTGTAGAGGGAGACCGAGAGATGAATACACTGAGCAGATTCAGAAGGATGTAGGCTGCAGTAGGTACTGGGAGATGAAGAAGCTTGCATAGGATAGAGTAGCATGGAGAGCTGCATCAAACCAGTCTCAGGACTTAAGACCACAACAACAACACAGCATTCTCACTTGCAGTCTGAGGTAATTCGACTAGCGAATTTTATAGTACAAATAATAGGTTTATTCTCTTTTCCCATCTTTGAATAGCTGTTAGTAGATCACCCACGAAGTAGGTTATATCACCAAGTAACTCCGTGCCACAAACCAGTCTAATGTGGCTATTAAGACGCCTGCACTAACGTTCAGGCCGAAAGGTAGAACTCTGGACCAATAGCTGCAGCCTGCATATACAAAGGCAGTATATTTCTATGATTCCTGCGCCAAGAGAATGTCGATGTTTATTAAATACTTTACTCCATGAGACCTCTGAATTTGTTTTTTGTATTTTCAGGTTGCATACAGATTGATGCTATGGTCTTATTATTTGCCTTGGTGTCGATAACTAGCTGGAAATTGCCTCTGACTTCGCTACTGCAAACAGCAGACGGCAGTATGGGCTTGAGGATGGTTCAATAATCTCAAATGGTTCAAATGGCTCTGAGCACTATGGGACTTAACATCTTAGGTCATCAGTCCCCTAGAACTTAAGACTACTTAAACCTAACTAACCTAAGGACATTACCCACATCCATGCCCGAGGCAGGATTTGAACCTGCGACCGTAGCAATCCCGCGGTTCCGGACTGCAACGCCTAGAACCGCACGGCCACTGCTGCCGGCTCAATAATCTCCCATCCTAAATGTTTCTTATTTCCTTAGTGACGGCAGGCCTCTTTGGTCAGGAAATGAAGTAGGAGGTACATCGAAATGTATCATATGGTTTGACATTCAGATAGCAAGTCTAATATTGGATTATACCCAGTCTATTGTCAAACGCCACTGCATATTTCAATAACGCACTCATCAAATCATTACATAGTTTACTGTTTAAGTATGTACCCTCTTATTTTATGGACTATCTGTTCCTTGATATCGGTCAGCAACTGACGCAAGTAAGCCCATCCGTATTACATATCCTGTTACCAATGAAACTACCTCCAAGAACTTGCATAAAAGCGCTATTTTTCTTAGGCGAAACAGTATCTGGACCTGTCACTTGACATTCTGAGATCTGATGCCTGTCATTCCCAGAATCTTGCAACCATTAATGGAAAGATTGGATAAATGGATACTTTTGCACGTCCTTTTGTATAAGGCTGTGGAGATAGCGCTGATGGCAGCACTTGCGTTCAATACCTAAACAATTTTTGTCGTTGCCATTTCCATTAAATAGTTGTTGGACAATGTTGTTCTATTAAGTCTATCAAGTCTAACGCCAATAGAATTTTTTCCAATTTCGTCTCTGACACAGTAATTAGTTCTCCTACATGCACTGACAGTTTCGCTTCTTATATGCGGAGCACATCTCTGTGAGATATGGGAGTATGGCAGCATCTAATTTTATTAAAGTACTTTTCAAAATATTCACATAAACTACTGTTGCAAGAGTTGAAATGGTTCCAGGTTGAATACTTCTTCATGAAATTGATCTTTTACTCTATTGGACCCATACTTCACCAGGAAAGTTTTTTCAAATTTATCATATAACCTGCAGTCTTCTGCAAATTCCGTGGCTCACTTCGCTCAAATTTTGTTTTCACTGGCTTCTTGTACCCTAGTACCTAATAAGTGTACAATTTGGGTGTCGTTTTCGGACGCCCAAGCCATAAGCTGATGCACAAAACGGTTACCTTACACCTCAAATTGTTCTCGCAATGCCATATCCTGCTCTTCGGCAGCATTATCCATTCTACTGGAAAGCTTTTTGATATTTTCATAGAGATCCGTATTTGTTCGTTTTACTTCTACAACCGGACTGGTTAGTTCCTGCATGCCTCCAGTACAGGGGCATATGCTCTTTTAATTCTGATATTTCAGCGGATAACACCTTCGCTAAGTTCCTTTGTCTCTGTGAAAGTTAGGTAAGTTTTGACGCGGTTGGGCCCTGTTTTTCCACCATCCAAGAAATTTTCGAAATTTCGGTAGACAAAGTTTCTTGCCTTTTCAGTTCTCTGCAGTTTAGATAGCCGTAACTTCATGCCTTTTTAAGTGCTCCAGAATTTCAGTAGCCACAGCTTCCTGTATTTTTTGCTATTTCGTTTACTTTTGGATACATTAACTCTGTCACAGGATCCGCTGATCGTAATTCCTCGGTGCTAGTTTGTCCCACTTCAGGATTCCACACAATGTCGCTGGCCATAGTTATCTGCTTGCCAGCCTGTACCATAACATGGAGCTTCTCAAAAATTCTAAAATTAAACTGGTTTAATATCAAAATAACTTATATCATGATCCATTACTCTATTCCCAATTCTCTGTATTGCAACGGTGGTAGTTGCATCATAATAAGTTCATGCCAAAACAACTTAGCTGCACCAGGCCAATTGTTGCGTTGGCATTCTAATTTCACTCAAGAACTACAGCAGATTATAGATTATCACATGGAACTACTACGTACTAAACTAACAGCTGAACTTTGAGCTATTCCAAGAAGTCAGTTTCGAGGCAATTTATCCGATAAGAAAATACGTAAAACTTTTTTAACTTGCATGCACTGCTCCACAGACGATCATTTCCCCATCCTCTGTGTTCCAGTTTTTTGTATTTCATTTTTGTCTCTCCACTCGGCAGAACATGAAACACAGAAACACACAAATTGACTACAACATTGCATTAATGATTACAAAATTCCATTAACGTATCTTTTTCCTTGATTCATAATTTTTTAATGTCCTGCCGATGCAAGCCAGTTTATAATGTCGTAAGCTACAAACACCTCTGTAACTTATAACATGTCCCGTCACAGTCGCCAGTTTATAGTACGCATACGTGTTCAACAGACGAAATAACAGGTATTGTCATCGCCTGCTTTATCTGGTGGCACACGACAAACAGGGAAAACAATTCTTTTATAAATTTCTGTAAAAATAAATAGTCTGTGAATTGAATAATAAGGCTGCAGATTCGTCTTTCTATCGTAGTTAATATGAGCATACATCGTCTAATGAAACTGCCGTTCCAGATAAGACGCAAAGCATAGCACACTTTAAACTGTTTAAAAGTCCTTTCACTTATTTAACAGAAAAACTCTTTTACTTTGTTTTATAAAGATTACGAGGCATGAAGGAATGTAATGAGAACGCAGTGCGCGCATATAAGTTTCAATACAATTATGATTTATTATTTTAAATATACATGTATGTTTTTTCATCACTGAGAACTGTGAGATACCAAAAACAGAAATGAAGTGGGATTTTAAAATGGCTGTAATTATTTTTATATTTTTCAGTAACCAAAGAGTCATGTCCGAACATGTCACAGTTGCATAATTCCTTAATCCCCTACTCATGCCTATTTTTTTCTGGGCAAAACTGATGGCAACTCAAATTACTAACAGTTTGGTAATACATTTTGCAACACCATTCTGACCATGTGGCACAGATGATTATCCTGTTTGGAGATAACCGTCGTTGTCGAGGAAAATATCAAATTTGAAGGGATGGAGCAGGTCTGCAATGATCTTCACATTGCCTGCAGTGGTCATGGTACCTGCGATTACTACAAGTCCCATTGAGGCCGAGCTGAATGACTCCATAACATACTATACTGGTCCCATCGGCCTGCGCCCATGGCGTGGTGCACGCTTCAAGCAGCTGTTCGCTTAGATGACTGAGTATCGAGCCACGACAATTAACATCATGTGACAAGGAAAGTGATTTGCCCAACCAGATAACATGATCTATGATGTAATCTCGATTATCCACTACCTGCAGTAATTTTTTAGGTCATCACAGGAATTTGCAGAGCGGGCGATCCTCTGACCTTCACGTTCTGTGATGAGGCGCGTATGTGCAGCCCAAGTTGCCTACATATGGTTTCACTGCCCTTCAACCACTTTCTGTCTTTACTTATCAGCGTAGTATGCAGTCAGCCGAGCAGCTTCGCTGTTTCCAAGATGCTCGTCTGCAGGTGCTGGGTCATAAAAATTTTTGTTTGCTAAAGTCGCCTATCTCAGTGGATTTCCCCATCTGCAGTCCGTATCACCGCTACAACGATTTCCCATTCGTCCCTGCTCCGCTTAAATACTTCCCGTACCACATCATGCGCTCGCATTGCTACCAGGCGACATTCAATCTCGCGGTGAGTTGCGGTTACAACGTCGCCTGTGTACGTAACCCTCTGCCGTTCTTTGAAGCTATTCACAAACGACACATCTGGGTTAATAGGAGGTCATGTCTTAAGAAAGTAATTATGATGCATAGCAATAAATGTAAATCTGAAGCATTCGGTGGCAAAGTTGTCAGCTGTCCCCCAGCGTAGCTAAACGTGAACTGATGTGTGAAGCAGACGAGAACAGAAGATAGCTTAAGGAAAGGCAAACCTATGTTTGTAGACTTAAAGAAACTCTTTGACAATGTTGACTGAAATACTCTGGAATTATGAAGGCAGCGAGGGTAAAATACACGAAGCCAACAGCTATTTACGATTCATATGGAAACCACATGGCAGTTATGAATCAAGGGGCATGGAAGGAAAGCAGTGGAGGAGAAGAGAGTGAGACAGGGGTGCTATTCTACATGTTATTCAATCCATACATTGAGCAAGCAGTTAAGGAAAGAAGAGAAAATTTTGGAGCAGAAATTAAAGTTCAAATGAGAAGAAATAGACACTTTGAAGTTTGCCGAAGACATTGTAATTCCGTCAGAGACAGCAAAGGATTTGGAAAAGCAGCTGAACGGGATGGACAACGTCTTGAAAGGAGGATATAAGACGAACTTCAATAAAAGCAAAACAGCGATAATGGAATTGAGTCGAATGAAATCAGGTGATGCTAGGAAATTAGTGGTAGATGAGTTTGGTCAGCAAAATAACTGATAGTGGCCGAAATAGAGAGGATACAAAAGGTAGACTGGCAATGGCAAGAAAAGTATTTCTGAAGAAGAGAAATTTGTTAACATCGAATATACGTGTAAGTGTTACGAAGTCTTTTCTGAAAGAATTTGTAAAGAGTAACAGATTGTAGGCATGTATGGAAGTGAAACATGGATGATAAACAGCTTAGACAGGAAGGGAATAGAAGACCTCGAAATGTGGTGTTACAGAAGAATGCTGAAGATTACATGGGTAGATGACGTATGTAATGAGGACGTACTGAATGAAATTGTACAGAAAAGAAATTCGTAGCACAACCTGGCTAGAAGAAAGGATCGGGTGTAATACAAATTTTGAGACATCAAGGGATCACTAGAGTGAAGTGTGGGAGGCAAAAATTGTAGAGGATGATCTGAAGATGAATACATAAAGCAGATTCTGAAGGATGTAAGTCGCAGTATAGATGAAAGGATTGCACAGGACAGAGTAGCACGAAGAGCTGCAACAAACCAATCTTTGGACTGAGGAACCACAACAACAGACGAAAACATCCAAAAATATCGCTTGGCTACTTGGTCAATAATTTTTGAGAAGTTCTTCTGTAACAGACTTTCTGCGTCACTCTGTGTAAGTAATTTAGCTAGTCAGCTACAAAGTGATTCAAAGTCCTGCGGTCTTGGAGATTCATGCTATCTTGCACCAACAGTTACTCGCTTTGCTGATGGAAAAGCGATACGAACAACGTATTCACTATACGTTAATGATAGAAATTTAAATTTATCCATGGTATATGGATGTTATTTGAAGTCTGCGACTGTATTAATGAGATTATGTGGAATAATTTATACTGCTTCAGTCACTTTTTACTAATATTTTATTAGCACAACGCATTTCGGCAGCATGCTGCCACCATCAGGTGCATTATACAGTTACTTATACATCAGCTGATATGTTATGAACATTAGCAGTGTGTGCAAGTGGTGTTAAGAATAGAAAAATAAACCTGTGTGGAAGGATAAATGTTTTAACAGTGTTTACATTATGTGAACATATGTAATATATTAATACGTTTACTTACATTTCTGTTGGCGGTTTCATTTCTGGCACAAAGAGTAAAGTAACAGGTAAATCACAACTTAGCATTTTCACAAACATATGTTTACATCTTTCCAAAGAGTTTCAAAATCTAAGATGAACTACACTCCTGGAAATTGAAATAAGAACACCGTGAATTCATTGTCCCAGGAAGGGGAAACTTTATTGACACATTCCTGGGGTCAGATACATCACATGATCACACTGACAGAACCACAGGCACATAGACACAGGCAACAGAGCATGCACAATGTCGGCACTAGTACAGTGTATATCCACCTTTCGCAGCAATGCAGGCTGCTATTCTCCCATGGAGACGATCGTAGAGATGCTGGATGTAGTCCTGTGGAACGGCTTGCCATGCCATTTCCACCTGGCGCCTCAGTTGGACCAGCGTTCGTGCTGGACGTGCAGACCGCGTGAGACGACGCTTCATCCAGTCCCAAACATGCTCAATGGGGGACAGATCCGGAGATCTTGCTGGCCAGGGTAGTTGACTTACACCTTCTAGAGCACGTTGGGTGGCACGGGATACATGCGGACGTGCATTGTCCTGTTGGAACAGCAAGTTCCCTTGCCGGTCTAGGAATGGTAGAACAATGGGTTCGATGACGGTTTGGATGTACCGTGCACTATTCAGTGTCCCCTCGACGATCACCAGTGGTGTACGGCCAGTGTAGGAGATCGCTCCCCACACCATGTGTGCCTCGGTCGTATGCAGTCCTGATTGTGGCGCTCACCTGCACGGCGCCAAACACGCATACGACCATCATTGGCACCAAGGCAGAAGCGACTCTCAATGCTGAAGACGACACGTCTCCATTCGTCCCTCCATTCACACCTGTCGCGACACCACTGGAGGCGGGCTGCACGATGTTGGGGCGTGAGCGGAAGACGGCCTAACGGTGTGCGGGACCGTAGCCCAGCTTCATGGAGACGGTTGCGAATGGTCCTCGCCGATACCCCAGGAGCAACAGTGTCCCTAATTTGCTGGGAAGTGGCGGTGCGGTCCCCTACGGCACTGCGTAGGATCCTACGGTCTTGGCGTGCATCCGTGCGTCGCTGCGGTCCGGTCCCAGGTCGACGGGCACGTGCACCTTCCGCCGACCACTGGCGACAACATCGATGTACTGTGGAGACCTCACGCCCCACGTGTTGAGCAATTCGGCGGTACGTCCACCCGGCCTCCCGCATGCCCACTATACGCCCTCGCTCAAAGTCCGTCTACTGCACATACGGTTCACGTCCACGCTGTCGCGGCATGCTACCAGTGTTAAAAGACTGCGATGGAGCTCCGTATGCCACGGCAAACTGGCTGACACTGACGGCGGCGGTGCACAAATGCTGCGCAGCTAGCGCCATTCGACGGCCAACACCGCGGTTCCTGGTGTGTCCGCTGTGCCGTGCGTGTGATCATTGCTTGTACAGCCCTCTCGCAGTGTCCGGAGCAAGTATGGTGGGTCTGACACACCGGTGTCAATGTGTTCTTTTTTCCATTTCCAGGAGTGTACTTACAATTTCAAAGACTGTTAACATCTTTCCATAGAGTTGGAAAATCTGAGCTAAACTAGTTGCAATTTCAAACACAGTAATATAAACCTGTAGTGAAGATGAAGACTTTTATCTAGATGTATTGGCAATATGGAGAATGTTACATGGATACTTCACGAAAACTATTCTGTCAATGAAATAAACATTTAATGTTGGAGACGTTTTTGAAGAAGTTAACATTATTACTTTCAAGCTATCCAGGTTATTGCAAATGATCTTCATATATTACGTAAAAATAATAAGGGACATTAAATGGAGCTATATGGAGACCTGGAAATCTTCATTCTTGGCACGGCACATGGAGATGTACATCAGATGATAAGCTTGAAAGTAATAATGTTGCATTCTTCAAAAACTTCTCCAACATTAAATGTTTATTTCATTGACAGAATAGTTTTCATTAAGTATCCATGTAACATTCTCCACATTGCCAATACATCTAGATAAAAGATTACTACGTTTGAAATCGTAAGTAGTTTAGCTCAGATTTTACAACTCTCTGGAAAGATTTTAACAGTCTTTGAAATTGTAAGTAGTTCATCTTAGATTTTAAAAATCTTTGGAGCAATGTAAACAGATGTTTGTGAATATGCTGTTGTGATTTACTTGTTTCTGTGCTCTGTGTGCCAGAAAATGAAATTGCCAACAGAAATGTAAGTAAACGTATTAATATACTATCTAATCATGCTGTTCACATAATGTACACAGTGTAACAGATTTATCCTTCCTCACAGGTTTATTTTTCGATTCTTAACCCCAATGACACACATAGGTAATGCATATAACCTTTCAGCTGATGTATAAGTGACTGTATAATGCACCTGATGATGGCAGCATGCTGCCAAAATGCATTGTGCTAATAAAATGTTAGTAAAAAGTGACTGCAGCAGTATAAATTATTCCACATAAAAATTATAGAAATGGTTATAATAATGGAAAATACTCAGCTACCGTTACATGATGAATCTCCGGCAGTGCTTCTTTTATAATTATACTCGCGCCACACTGTCACGTCAGGCATTCACTGCAGAGAGAGGTGGTTAGCTGGACGTGTGGCTTAAATTGTATGTCAAACAGGAGGAGCAGGATGTTTGGAGAGACAAGATTAAATGGCTCCTTAATGGGCGCAGAACGGCACGACGGACGAGGGGGTGACAAGTCGCTACTTGAGTGCAGTGCTTGTTAGCTGAGGTACAGAAGCCGTTTGCGTGCTAAGTTTCCCTGACTCCTGAGTACGGGTGGATGCATAAGCGCTGAAAGTGAAGGTCTGTGGCAGGGGAGGGGGGTTGTGGTGTGTTCATTAGGTCTCATTCCCGTCAGCCATGATATTACAATAAACATACTGTAGCTTCAGATGTCACATCAGGTGAAGTGAGAAGTAGTCCTTAACAAAAAAAGATTGTTTTGAAGGAGGCAGTGCTATAGAAGGCATCTTACAATTTTCTGTTGTATGTTATTGGTTTCTTTGACTTTTTGAACTGACTTCCCAGCCAGTTATAGGTACATCAACGCACTTTAAAGTAAATTGCAACCCTCAGTTGCAATTTCACGTGAACTTACTACTTCCAGAGGTAAAACAAGCGACAAGTAATAAGAGAATATCCGTGAACAGACTGGGGATTGAACCCAGACCTTTCTCTAGAGCACGCACTCCAGATTAAAAGGGAATTAAGCAGACTACGTAATAAGAACACCTGAAAGAGAATTTCTGGTGCTTTCACCAGCAAAAATGGTATCAACTGCTCTGACTGAGTTCAGAACAGGCAAAGAGCTGGTATTGACGGAATACACTTTCAGTTTAGTGTTCGATGCTACAAAATAACCAAAAGTGGCGTAGCAAGTGTGAACGAAATACATTTTCAACGGAAGTATCTCAAAAAAAAATTTTAACCTGCAGATATAGTTGACATATTAAAACCAAAAAAGTCACGCTTCAGGTTAGAACACCGCACGCCAACAGCTCTCTTAAGCTGTTACTACAAACTGCAGGAGGAACCACTCCCCATTGAAACTGGTCCAAAAATCCTAATCATTACTCCTCGGGAGCAAGCTGGCTTTAGCCCAATTAGAAGCTGCACGGGAACAAATGTTAGATCTTACAACACATATAGAGACCGGAATCAAAAAATGGTTCAAATGGCTCTGAGCACTATGGAACTTAACATCTGAGGTCATCAGTCCCCTAGAACTTAGAACTACTTAAACCTAACTAACCTGAGGACATCACACACATCCATGCCGAGGCAGGATTCGAACCTGCGACCGTAGCGGTCGCGCGGTTCCAGACTGAAGCGTCTAGAACCGCTCGGCCACACCGGCCGGCAGACAGGAATCTAAAAGCAGGAAGGAACATCAACATGTTATGTAAACCTAACTGCTGATTATGACACAGTTTGAAAGGACGGCCGTTGGTACGAGCTGATTAAGACAGTTCCATGGTGCACGATATTGAGACTGTTCGGTAACATGTTGTCAGACAAACGCTTTCGTGTTGTACAACGCATCAGTATAATTTAACAGAGAAATCTGAACAACTAAGTACCTATCTTAGGCCTGCCTAACGTTGCTGGAACGAAATTTAGGTGTGCTGATGCCTAGTCAATGAAATGTTGCTTTTTGAATAAAGAATAATACATGCCTCAAACGTTCAATTAATACTGAAATACATTAAGAATAAATTTTGTTTGTGTAAATAAATCTGCAAAGTAAGGAGAAAAGGTCGTAATTTAATATAAAAATGTATTTTTGTACTGTTCATATAACGAATTTTCCAGAAAAATGTTTATGTATCGAAACTTGATAAAAGACGCTCGTTAAACGAAGTTGAAGGCAGTCGTCGTAATTTGTTTTGACTGCATAAAAGGAGGAGGTGTGTTCCTTCTCTCTCTCTCTCTCGTTTCATAAAATGTGAGTGTCGCTCTTGCATCTATAAGTTTTGGTTAAATAATTACGTTAATTTAATTATAACAGCCGTGTTTGTGATAAAGAATCCAACTTTCCTCTTGCATTAATGTCACATCTTAATTTCATATTTTTACAACTTTTTCAGGCTGCAGTGAAGGAGAGTTGCCGATGAATTGTTTGGTGGCCGCAGCCCAAAGCTACTAGTATTCTGTCGGCATTTACTTTATCAAACTTTTATTTCACTTTTACCGATCTTTTCTATCAACTCCCTAAACAATGTCGTCGATCAATGAATGCTGTTTCGCTATTGAGGAAGTAAAAAATTTCTGTGCACCATTCTATCATTTCAGGAGCTATTCCACCAGTGGAAGTGATTGAGAATATATGTATATTAGTAATGTTATACTGTTCGAGTACTTGCAGTGGAACTTTATTTAATGTGACGTAACAGCTATCCCCTATTCAAATACAGTCATCAACAAGAGACAAACCCGAAGCCCTGAAGCATCGAAGACGTACGTGTGAAGCGAGGCAAGTTGTAGAGCTGCGCAGCCATGTCATAACACCGAAGAACGGCGTTACATCAGCTGCTGGAATTCTTCGCCGACGCTGGTGCTGCGCTAGCCGTAATACATCGTGTTACAACAAGAAAATAGTGTGATAGCTTCCCAGGAGCTCTTGCGCGGACTAGCTCCAAAACCTCTATAGTACCCATGTCGGTTACCTATCTAGTAGCTCGACGCAGACTTCCCTCGAGTGTACTGTCGCAACGTCTTCCGCCAAAAAGCAGAAGACGCGCCTGTTTATAGCCTATGTTGCGTGATGAGAGATTACTGCTTCGTATCAAGCTTTTTCCACAAGTACCCATGAAGCATAATAAAGTTCATTTATTTAATTGCCATGGCTTCTTTCCTCGATTTCTTTCATTAGCAGATGACTCGTGTAGCAGAAAAGTGCAAACTGTAAGTGTATATCGTACGACGAAACTTCAAAAAGTAATTTTCCCTTGAGACATGTAAGTCTCTAATTTATCTGTGATAACGTGGGAAGCTGAAGAAGTGAATTAAAATTTCTGCTGCGGCACAGTACTCGAACGCAGGTCTTCTTGCTAACTGGGCAAACATGCTGACCCCGTTACACCACCACGACATTATCGTCAATATGTTTGCACGAACTACCCATGTCCAACAGCCTCCCCAACACAAATTCCAATTGACATCTCCCTTTATATTGTTACTATTACCAGGGCTCTCCGGCATTGGAATAGCACCTCAACATTGGACGTAATGGGGATGTTATCGTAGATAAATTAGAGACTTAAACGTCTCAGGGAAAATTTAATTTATGGTCTATACGATCATATGTAGTACAGCACTTCCCCACTGCGTCCAATGCTGTGGTGCTATTCCAGTGTCGGAGAGCCCTGGTAATAGTCACAATATATGGGGACATGTGAATTGGTGTTGGGGCGGGGGGAGGAGGGGGGGGGGGATTTGACTGGGGGTAGTTCGTGCAGCTGTGTTAACCATAATGATGTGGTGGTGTAATGGTCAGCATATCTACATAATAAGCAAGAAGACATGGGTTCGAGTCCTCGTCGCTGTACAAATATTAATTCACTTCTTCAGCTTCCAACTTTATCGTTCAAAAAGTAAGTTACACGTGTCGTCCCACGCTAAGACTGTTGCGCAATACCACCGGAACAATGTCAGAAGAGAATGTAAGTGCAAAGCTTTCTTCAGTTACAGTTATAATGTGGTGTGGATAACAGGTGCAAACGATGTGCGAGTGGAATAGAGCAAAAACTGGAACCGTGCCCCAAAGTGGAACTACGCGGGAAAGTACGATTCTTGTGGAGAGGCAATATAAATATCTCACAGATTCACCGTAAAGTTGTGGCGTATGTGGACCAAACGCAATGCCGCCTCCAGTGAACTGGTGACAACAATCTGTAATTTTTCCTCCTCCTTCTTTTCTAGGTAATTCTGTATCTCTCAATTCGTTCTAGCAATCAATCATTCATGATAGGAAATACAGTCATAGCTCAGTCACTCAAAATGATTCTGAAATTTTACTTGTTAGAATGAAATCAGGCGATGATTCTTCTTCTCTGCAGGCTCGTGCTTTGCGGCAGTCTGCTAATCTGTACAAATAAAATGCCTCGTTATTTTGGGAGCGTTGTATAATCAGTCGGGAAACCTCATATCAAGCGGATATTTGGCTTTGATGAAGTTTAACCTTCCGAAGAAGTAATGGAGCTCTTGGATTATTAAATGCAGGTTCGTATCCAGTCTTTCGGAAGTTCCCTTCTGATTAACAACTACGCAATATATCGATAAATATCATTAATTCTCAAATTTCCAATACACACCTTTTATTTGAAGGAGCAATATATATATATATTTCCCTTTTAATCGTACAGTTTCGTCTCAGTTATCTTCTGTCATAAATCTCAATAATCAGATTACAGTTCTTCCAAACCAAGCTCAGGCTAATCGGCACGAAGACAATCTCGGAAGCCCCCTCTCTTTTTTTTCTAACAACCACCAGAGAGAGTACTACAAAGAATACTTATGCGCTCATGGCATAGCTATTGTATGAACTACTTTTCGCCTGGATTCTGCGAGCATGAAGATACAAAATTAGTAAACGTCATTAAAGGGTAGAATTGTATCCGAATAATTCATCAAATGTAAAGAGATATTACAAATCCGACCAAAGACACACAGACGTGGACGATGCTGCTCAGGAAGGAGGACCATCGATATTGACCACAGGGGACAAATTTCATACAGTCAAGGAACTGATGTGCAGCAGTCGCCCATTTGACATCGATGAGAACCTGCACACAGCGGTTCTAGACTGGCTCAGGAAACAAGGAATGGATTTCAGTCGTCGAGGAATTGAGAGATTGGTAGGACATTCAGACTACTGTTTACAGAGACTATGTTGAAAAGTAGAGTCATGAATCTGTGTCAGTTTGATGTGTAATGTAGCATTCGTTCACAGTTACTTTTACCTACCTTAGTAATGTCTTACTTTTTGAAATTCCTTCTAACTTTCTCTGTGATATAATTTCTGTAATACAGCAATATTTATTTAGGCGGGCTAGAGACTGGTGCAGCAACTATCGTTGTAGGAAAGCTGGACAGGAGCAGAAATGTTTAGCGAGCAGAGTAGCTCCCTAAGCAGAAGATTTACCTCTATTTCTCCAAGAGAATGAATGCTCAGTACAAATAATGCAGTAGATTCCAGCTATCTCAGTGTCAACAAGGATGATGCACTAGCAAAGATGTCATAGTGTAGAGGCCCCAAGTGCATGTGCGGTAGGTGGCTGCCTCCAGCCGTCCTACGTTGCAGCAGCAGAGGGCGCTCGCAGTACAGAGCAGCAGGTATGGCTCAGCGTACGTGCACCACTGGGTCCGCCAGATCCTGTGCGACTGCTGTCAGGGTCAAGCGGTAACTTACCAACCCATTACCAACCTATTATGCCTTGCCGAGGTATCGATACATCCCAACTAGTTACGTAAAATGTCTTCAGTATAATAATGCGTGAATGATTTCTTATGTAGGTCAACTGACGTTAAGTTACAAAGGTGGCACTTCCATGGTGCACTGTGAGAGGCAGCCGTTCTAGAACAGGTCTACCTCTCTATCATATTGTCTGGAGTTGAAGCACATGCTTCCTATCACTTAACATAAACAATATTATAATGAAACACTAGCGCTGCAATAGTATCAGATTCGTATTCTCGCAAAACGCATATTTCCTCTCGATGTGTCAATTATACTTAAAGCGATTGTGCAGCCTAACTCCTGCTTTAAGTTTTTTATTTTATTTCTTGGTTTATGAAGTTTTTTTTCGGCAAAAGAAAGCTGCAGACTGACATCAGCAAAACGTTGGTGCTTCATAAAATCCATATACATGCTTTCTTCCAACGTTTCGCCAGCACAAGGATGGAAAATTCCTGTAGGACTATCGATTGTTACTAGGTGACACGGCATCTTCCTCCCCAACTTCTCTTTCAATTTGAAATTTCCACTATACAGATGCAGTGTAACTAGAACTGTAGCACTGATATCTTGCATTTACTTCCATGGTTACATTGTAAGGAGACCACAAGAAAGCATAATACAGATTTAAAAACAGATGGACATATGTTAATTTCCTTTCTTCAAATACTCATTGAAATGGTCTTCATGAATGTGGCGTAAGTTAAGAAATCTGGAATTTATTTTCGTCAAAGATGATGTATTGCAAGTTTGCTGTTACTGTCTTTAACGAAAATAAATTACAACAGGCAAATCTACAGTACACTGCAGTGCATATCATAGTTATAACGCCGTTTGCATTGATCGCATTACTGTGCTAAGGATGTGCAGAAGTATTATTTATAATACATTATTTGTGATTATTAAAAATATATGCATCAATCGGTTCTACTAAGATATTCGTCAGTGGAGTGGAAGGCACCAATAAGTTTTTTTGACTCTGTTTAACCTGAACATTATTAGTAGTTGCACTTTTTACGTCTGCAGCCAAGGTATTGAAAATGTGTGTTTCTGAATAGTGGCCACTTTTCTGGACCAAAGTAGGTGACTCCGTATCTTTATGAAGATTATTTTTATTTCTAGCATTAATTACGAGAACTGAGCTGTTAGTTAAAAAAAGATATACTATTTGTGACAAATTTCATTGGGCAATAAATATGTCTCGGAACTGACTGTACACGTGCATCACATCTACACATTTCCGTCCTCATTTAGATAATTCCTTCGTCTTGCGTCTTTTTTTTCTTTTTTTTTGTGTCGGAGTGTATACTGGGAGGAAAGCTCTCACAAGCTCTAAGCTACATATAGTGTACCTTTTGGCAGTTTAATGACAAAGAAGATTGTACGAACAATTTATTAAAGACCATGAAAAATTAACTAATTTTTGATAAACTGTACTTGATTTGATATGCATTGTAATGTTTTTAACATCTGTAAACAAAACAAACTTGGCATCTGGTGATGTTATTTGTGAAAGATCGTTAACATGTACGAAGAAAATGCGAGCCTTAAAATGGAACCTTGTGGAACATCGTTTATATTTACTTCCCAGTTGGACGACGGCTAATAGCTTACTACAGGCTCTTTCCTATTGATATCCTTCCTTTCCTGCCAGCTACGATTTGAACGAAACTGATACATTTTCTGTTACTCCATAATATTCACAGCTGCTGAAAAAGATACCGCGATTTACACAGTTACTTCCTTTGACAGCTCACAGAACGTGACATCAGTCTGCAATTTATTGTCTAACGAATTATTTCTAACTGTATGTGTAAATGGTCTTCTGACGTCAGAGCCCTGTAGATATCTAAGGTGTTACATCGACATTATGTTGTTTATCGACAGACTGTTAAGAAGCCATTTATACACTGAAGAGCCAAAGAAGCTGCTACACGTTCCTAATATCGTGTGAGGCCTCCGCGAGCACGCAGAAGTGCCGCAACACGGCGTGGCATTGACTCGACTAATGCCTGAAGTAGTGCTGGAGGGAATTAACACCATGAATCCTGCAGAGTTGGCCATAAATCCGTAAGGTTATGAGAGGAGTGAACAGCACGTAGCAAAGAATCCCAGATATCCTCAATAATGTTCATATCTGGGGAGTCTGGTGGCAAACGGAAGTGTTTCAACTCAGAAGAGTGTTCCGGAAGGCACTCTGTAGCAATTCTGAACGTGTGGGGTGTCTCATTGTCCTGCTAGAATCGCCGAAGTCCGTCCGAATGCACAATTCACATGAATTGATGCAGGTGATCAGACAGGATGCTTACGTACGTTTCACCTGTCAGAGACGTGTCTAAACGTATCACAGGTCCCATATATCACTCCAGCTGCACGCGCCCCACTCCATTACAGAGCCTCTACCAGCTTGAATAGTCCCCTCCTGAGATGCAGGGTCGATGGATTCATGACGTTGTCTTCATACCCGTACACGTCCTTCCTCACGATACAATTTGGAAAGAGACTCGTCCGACCAGGAAACATGTCTCCAGTCGTCAACAGTCCAACGTCGGTGTTGACGGGCCCAGGCGGGGTGTAAAGTTTTGTGTCTCGCAGTCATCAAGGGTACACGAGTGGGCCTTCGGCCCCGAAAGCCCATATCGATGATGATTCTTTGAATGGTTCTCACGCTGTCGCTTGTTGATGGCCCAGCATTGAAATCTGCAGCAATTTGCGGATGAGTTGCACTTCTGGCGCTGCCGACTGCAGCACCGTATTGTCTGTTTACATATCTCTGTATTTGAATACGCATGCCTATAGCAGTTTATTTTGCCATTTTAAAATCTTGGAGAACGCTGTAGAAAGTTGAACTAGACGGAAGTTAGAATAGGATTTTCTTTTATCTTCTTTCTCGTACAGAAGCGTAGTGATAGACGACTGGTCACACATATAACCTGTATTACCCAGCTCAGCAGAACGCTCTTCAACTATCTTTACTGATATTTTATGATAGCTATCAGACTCTTTTGCATTTTGCCGGTCGCAGGTTCGAATCCCGCCTCGGGCATGGATGAGTGTGATATCCTTAGGTTAATTAGGTTTAAGCAGTTCTAAGTTCTAGGAGACTGATGAGCTCAGAAGTTAAGTCCCATAGGGCTCAGAGCCATTTGAACCATTTCTTTTGCATTTTGGGACTTACGTGTATATTCTTCAATAGACTAACATGGGTTGAATCAATGCCTTGTTCTCGAGGGCTCGTGCTGTTGATTTCGGGAAAAATTCTTAGTTTCGTCACACCTTGCATGTGGTCCATTATACATCCAGTCTGATTGTTTGCTTGATGAACATTAATTGTATTTTTCTATGTAGTGGAGGTACTGTGTTTTATTTGCAGTTAAGAACTGCTTTACTTCATAACAAAATTTGGTGAACTGTTCAGTTCTTGACCTAGATTTGTAACATTTATGCTTCTATGGTACTTTAAAAGTTATATCGTATAGACGAAAGCAAATCATTCATAAATATTACGAAAGGGAGTGGTCCTCTTATGGAACCTTGAGAAACAACCAATTTTACAGCAGCTCAGAAAATCTGCTATAACGATATTATAACAACTTCAATGGAATTTGTCTAAAATGGTATAAAAGTGCCTCAAACCAGCGTGTTTGGACAAGGGTTCAATACGCTTCCAAAGTATTAAGCACTGCATCACGTTGCTCGTTGACAGCTATGTTTGTATTACATCTGCATCTGCAACTACTCAAATACTGCGCAGTCCACCATACAGCGCGTACGGATGCTACCCCGTGCCAGTACTAGTCACTTCCTTTTCTGTTCCACTCACAAATATGGCGATGGAAAAGCGCCTGTCTATATGCCTTCATATGAGCCCTAATTTCACGTATTTCGTCTTCGTTGTCCTCGCACGCTATGTATGTTGGAGTCAGCAGAATCGTCCTATAGTCAACTTCAAATGCTGGTTCTCTAAATTTTGTTCCTCGAAAAGAATGTCACTTTCCCTTCAGGGATTGCCGTTGGATTTCCAAAAGCATCTCTGTGACACTTGTGTGTTGTTCCTACTTACCAGTAACAAACCCAGCAGCTCGCCTCTGAATTGTTTCGATGTCTTCCTTTAATCCGCATTTGTTCGGATCACAAACACTCGAGTATTACCCGAGAATAGGTCGGTCTTGGGACCTGTAAGTGGTCTCCTATACCAATGAACCATACTTTCATAGAATCATCGCAGTACACCGAAGTCGACGAATTGCCTTCCCTACCACCATCATCACATGCTGGTTCCACCTCATACCGCTTTGCAAACGTTACGCCCAGATATTTAAACGTCTGTGTTTGTAGCGTGTCGGAGGAAAACGCCGGCCGCAACAGACACGGCCCGGGGAGCCGGCGCCGGCCTGTTTGCCGTCAGCTGACGCCGGCGCCGCCGCCGCTTCCGGTCCGCCGCCGCCCCCGCCGCCCCGCCACGCCGCCGGGACCTGTCGGCCCACGCCGCCGCCGCCACCGCTATGAAGATGTATGACGATAATGGTCGCTTTCCGCCCCGATTGGTGCCAGCGCTGGCGCCTGCGCTGACGTCACTGGCGGGCGGCCGGCTTTGTCCGCGCCTCCCCTGGTTCCAATCACGGCCGCCAGGGCGCGCGAGGTCGCCCCCGCCGCGGGACCACGCCTCGAATCCCGCCGCGCCGGCCTGAACACCTTGTGCTGTCCGTCTCGCGAGCAGTGTCTACTTTGGCCATCAGTTTCCGTTGTTGTCTTTGCTGTTGATATGCCGTCTGAGGTCTTAATAGTCATACATCCGCTTCTCTTTTCTCGAAAGATAATTTTCCTATAGGTGGTACGTATCTTTCCCATATTTATTCACGCTTCTAAAGTTTTTGCAATTCTCCTCTAGCCATTCCTTCTTCTCTGTTTTGAGCCTTTTATCAGTCTCATTTTTTAGACACGTGTATTCCCTCATACCTGCTTCATTTGCTGATTTTTAAGGGTTCTGGTACCTCAATCGGTAAAAATGGAACCCTTGTAGAATCACTTTGTTGTCCGCCTGTACATATGTTTGTCTGTACGACAGTTTAAAACCCTTTTCCTAGAGAAACCGGTAGATGTATTCAGATGGAATTTATGTCACATACTAAGACGCACGGTTGCTTTGCGGTGTAAGGAATTGGATCTTCTATGTCAATGAAGTCAAAAGATACGGCGATTTGTCACATTTTTTGATACTCGCAAACTCACTCATCAAAACGAACAGCGTACTCCCCTAGACTAGGATCGTGAAAGTTGGTAAGAAGAAAGGTTTGATACAACAACCAAAGCAAAAATTCTTAATTTGTAATTATGTTACACGAAGCAAAAGTTTTTTTCTCGTTTGTATGTCTGTCCTTAGATTAATAAAAATTTTTCTCAGGAAGAGGTAGACGTAACAAGTTGAAATGTATCCAGAATGAGATTTTCACTCTGCAGCGGAGTGTGCGCTGATATGAAACTTCCTCACAGTTTAAAACTGTGTGGCGAGCCGAGACTCGAGCTTGGAGCCTTTGCCTTTCGGGGGCAAGCACTTGCCCGCGAAAGGCAAAGGTCCCGAGTTCGAGTCTCGGTCCGGCACACTGTTTTAGTCTGCCAGGAAGTTTCAGTTTCAAGTCGAAATGTATGTCACATATTAAAGCCTACGACGGTATAATAAGCATTAGCTTCTAACTCAGTGCAATCAGAGCATTCAGTCTTTTATGTCACGTACTTCAATATTCGCAAACTCGCTCGTCAAAACCTACAAGGGACTTCCCGTTCACCTAGAATCATGGAATTTGGCAAGAAGAAAGGTCTCAAGTACAAGTAAAGGAAAAAAATTCGAAAATTATTGATTGGTACACTAATTTTATTCTCATTTAATATCCGACTCCCTGTCTGTTTGTCCGTTAAGACCTCCTTTTTTCAGGAACGGGGAGACGTATCAAAATCTGAGCTTCTAAGTCAGTCAAATCAAAAGATGTGGTCGTTTGTGTCACATACTTCAATATTCGTATACTCACTTATTAAAGACTGTAGGGTATATCTTGATGTAGAATAATGAAATTTGGCAAGAAAAAAGGTTACACACTACAAGAAAGGAGAAAAATCAGAAAACTGCTAGTCGGTAGTTATATCACATGACAAAAATTATGTTTTATTATTTGTTATTCGACTTCAAATCAAACTATTCTCGAAAGTCTTGGAATCCATGGGACCGATGTCTTTTTCCAGTAGCAATGGTTACCAAAACTCTGTGATACCATTATACACTGAAGAGCCAAAGAAACTGGTACAATTGCGTAATATCGCTTAGGGTCCCGCCAACACTCAAATGTGCCGCAACACGACGTGGCATGGACTCGACAAATGTCTGAAGTAGTGTTGGAGGGAAAAAACACCATGAACCTTACAGGGCTGTCCATAAATTCGTAAGAGTACGAGAGCATAGAGATCTCTTTGAACAGCACGTTGCAAGGCTCCCAGATATGCTCAAGCGGAAGTGTTTAAGCTCAGAAGTCTGTTCCTGGAGCCACTCTGTGGGAATTCTGCACGTGTGGGGTGTCGCATTGTCCTGCTAGAATTTCCCAAGTCCGCCGGAATGCACAATGGACGTGAATGGATGCAGTTGATCAGACAGGATGCTTATGTACGCGTCACCTGTCGCAGTCGTATATAGACGTATCAGGAGGCCCATATCATTCCAACTGTACACGTCTCACACCATTACAGAGCCTCCACCAGACTGAACACTACCCTCATGCATTCGTGAGGTTGTCTCCATCCCGTACGCGTCCAGCCGCCCAATACAATTTGAAACGAGACACTTCCGATCAACATGTTTCCAGTCATCAGCAGTCCATCGTCGGTGTTGACGCTCCCAAGCGAGGCGTAAAGCTTTGTGTCGTGCAGTCCGAAAGCCCATATCGATGATGTTTTTTTGAATGGTTCGCACACTGACACTTGTCGATGACCCGGCATTGAAATCTGCAGGAACTTGCGGAAGGGTTGCACTTCCGTCCCGTAGAACGATTATCTTCAGTCGTCGTTGGTCCCGTTCTTGTAGGCTCTTTTTCCGGCCGCATCGATGACGGAGATTTTATGTTTTACCGGATTCCTGATATTCACGGTACACTCATGAAATCTTCGTACATCCATATTTAAACTGGATGATGCTGAGACATAAGCTGGTGTAATTTTTATTAAAAATGAAACTCCTCCAGCTGTACTTATGATTTCATGTTTATTTGGCTACTAGTTTCGACGTTGCGCCAATGCCATCTTTAGGCCCGTACACTTTGATGATATCAATTGTGTGTGGCTGAGTACGAGAAGTCCGCGGTGAGACCAATACGTGCACCACAAAATGGTCGTACGGGAAAATGCCCACTTAATCGCTTCCTCGGAGATGCTGTGTCTCATCGCTCGTGCGACAACTATAACATCACATTAAAACTCACTTAAATCCTGACAATCTGTCATTGTAGCAGCAATAAGCGATCTAACAACAACGCCAGACACTTGTTGTCTTATATAGGCGTTGCCGACTGCAGCGCCGTATTCTGCCTGTTTACATATGAAGGGCTTATTTCAAAATTGGTACTAGTCCATTTTCGTTCATTGTGAGATACAAAGTGCTAAAGTTAAATGAGCGCTGAAAAATCTGCAGTTGAGATACCAGAAATATTCCAGCATAAGGCTTCTTTCTAGAAATGAACCTTTCTCTCTGTTTGTTTGGATCATTAATTTCAGCAGCATTATAGGCAGAAAAGTGGAGGTAATGGACTTGTACCACTACTGAAATAAGCCCTTCATATGTCTGTATTTGAATACGCTTGCCTATACCAGCTTCTTTAGCGCTTCAGTGTATAATCTACCTCAAATTGTCTGATGTCTCTAGGCCTCTCCCATATATGCAGTCTTTTCCACGAGTCACAGACCAAATGTTAGTAATGCTTAAATTGCGCTCTCTACAAGTATCTTGCAGTTCGTTTCCTCTTTCATTCTTTTCCCTTTGTCCACGATCTGCCAATATTCTTCTTTCTCTCTGTTTTCCTATATCGAATGCCAGTTCCACAATTTTGTCTCCATTAACTGTCTGAATAATTTCTTTTATCTCAGTTTACGTTTCCCTGTCTGTTCATAATCTGTGGAACTAGCAGACACATATACTTCTGCTTTTGTGGCAGGTGTCACTTTGCATATGTCTTCGCCACGATAATACATTCACTATGCTATTCATAGTAACTTATCTGTGTTCATACTTTTTGAATTAAAAAAATGTCTCTGAGCACTGTGGGACTGAGGTCATCAGTCCCCTAGAACTTAGAACTACTTAAACCTAACTAACCTAAGGACATCACACACATCCATGCCCGAGGCAGGATTCGAACCTGCGACCGTAGCAGTCGCGCGGTTCCGGACTGAAGCGCGTAGAACCGCTTGGCCACCGCGGCCGGCTTTTGAATTAAATATTAGTCCTTCTCCTACAACTATCTCCCCTGCAGCGTGTATTAATAATTCTACTCTTGTCTAAGCAGAAGTCCCATTTTCCCTGTTCCACCCTTTATTACATACACGTTCCAGTCACATTTAGGTGACCACCACCTGTTTTCGACGTCAGCGTGCAGTACTCACTCAGAGGCGTCGGGTGGCAGGACCAGCAGTGGAGACCGTCAGGGGATGCAGAAAACAGTACAGTCTCTGTCCCAATGCGGAAACGGAGGGATTATTCTTACCTCGAAAAGGACATGGACACTGGCTTTCGAGCCAAGGGTGGAAGCATTTCGGAGACGACTATGTTTATGAACTGTTAACGCGCTGCCTTGGTTGAAGTACACCGTGTATGGCAACAAGGCGCTATCGAAAACCGGCGCCGAGGCAACTCTGGTGCACCACGGCTCATAGGTGACAAATGTGAACAACGACTGCGGGGATGTGTATGGGCGAATAGACGTGCAACTGTTGAGCAACTGAAACACATGAACCAAGGGATTACTAACAGTATCTCCTCCACGATCGTTGAACGAACGTTGCTGCGTATCTGCCTCCGTAGCAGGTGCCTCGACCATGTACCCACGCTGACTGCTGTTCATCGGCCACGAAGGCTGCAATTTTCATACGAGTGTCTAACAATACCACCACTTCCAAACAAGGTTAGAAATCAGATTAATAATGTTGCTCGCGCAGCATATGTTCGCTTTATCGGGCAACAACAAAGTTATTGACTGTGGATGGTATCGTCAGAATGGAAATAATGAAGTCACAGTAAAAAAGTCATTAATTTCAGCACTTATCTTGAATGGATTCCCACGTAGATTTCGTCGAAGTTGTTCTGACTCATCTTGTGGATTCTAGGGTAATTCCACTTTGACTGCTAGAAGGTCCAGATCTGTTTTAGCAATATTTGAAGACCTAACAAATGCGTTTTTCAGGAAATTCTTAATGATCAAACAACCCCAGATCAGAACAATGGTATGGTAGAAATAGTTTTTGACTTGGTGTTCACGATCCACATTTTTATTAAACTTCTTGTAAATTCACATACGTATACTTTTTCTTAATTGTCACATCATCAAGAAAAAAGTTTTGTATCAGTCTTCATATATTTAATTACCACTTTAATTACCGCTTTTACAAAGCGAAATAACAACTTAACTTCTGCAAAATGAAACAAAGACTGCTCTGTGCGCATTCGCGCCAAAACGGTTACAAGTAAATCAAATATTCTGACAGTCTCACAGAAATGAATATACACAAGAACTATATCACTGTGATAATACATTAATAAAACCAAATGTGAATATTGTCACAAAAATATGTCCGTTACTTCGCAGAAAAGTTGTACGATATTACTGGTATCGGGAACTGGGGTTGGAGTGCCGTAATGGTTACTTCGCAGAAAAGTTGTACGATATTACTGGTATCGAGAACTGGGGTTGGAGTGCCGTAATGGTTACTTCGCAGAAAAGTAGTACGATATTACAGGTATCGAGAAATGGGGTTGGAGTGCCGTAATGGTTACTTCGCAGAAAAGTTGTACGATATTACTGGTATCGAGAACTGGGGTTGGAGTGCCGTAATGGTTGCTTCGCAGAAAAGTTGTACGATATTACTGGTATCGAGAACTGGGGTTGGAGTGCCGTAATGGTTGCTTCGCAGAAAAGTAGTACGATATTACTGGTATCGAGAACTGGGGTTGGAGTGCCGTAATGGTTGCTTCGCAGAAAAGTAGTACGATATTACTGGTATCGAGAACTGGGGTTGGAGTGCCGTAATGGTTGCTTCGCAGAAAAGTAGTACGATATTACTGGTATCGAGAACTGGGGTTGGAGTGCCGTAATGGTTACTTCGCAGAAAAGTAGTACGATATTACTGGTATCGAGAACTGGGGTTGGAGTGCCGTAATGGTTGCTTCGCAGAAAAGTAGTACGATATTACTGGTATCGAGAACTGGGGTTGGAGTGCCGTAATGGTTGCTTCGCAGAAAAGTAGTACGATATTACTGGTATCGAGAACTGGGGTTGGAGTGCCGTAATGGTTACTTCGCAGAAAAGTAGTACGATATTACTGGTATCGAGAACTGGGGTTGGAGTGCCGTAATGGTTGCTTCGCAGAAAAGTAGTACGATATTACTGGTATCGAGAACTGGGGTTGGAGTGCCGTAATGGTTCCTTCGCAGAAAAGTTGTACGATATTACTGGTATCGAGAACTGGGGTTGGAGTGCCGTAATGGTTGCTTTGCAGAAAAGTTGTACGATATTACTGGTATCGAGAACTGGGGTTGGAGTGCCGTAATGGTTGCTTCGCAGAAAAGTAGTACGATATTACTGGTATCGAGAACTGGGGTTGGAGTGCCGTAATGGTTACTTCGCAGAAAAGTAGTACGATATTACTGGTATCGAGAACTGGGGTTGGAGTGCCGTAATGGTTGCTTCGCAGAAAAGTAGTACGATATTACTGGTATCGAGAACTGGGGTTGGAGTGCCGTAATGGTTGCTTCGCAGAAAAGTAGTACGATATTACTGGTATCGAGAACTGGGGTTGGAGTGCCGTAATGGTTGCTTCGCAGAAAAGTAGTACGATATTACTGGTATCGAGAACTGGGGTTGGAGTGCCGTAATGGTTACTTCGCAGAAAAGTAGTACGATATTACTGGTATCGAGAACTGGGGTTGGAGTGCCGTAATGGTTACTTCGCAGAAAAGTAGTACGATATTACTGGTATCGAGAACTGGGGTTGGAGTGCCGTAATGGTTGCTTCGCAGAAAAGTAGTACGATATTACTGGTATCGAGAACTGGGGTTGGAGTGCCGTAATGGTTGCTTCGCAGAAAAGTAGTACGATATTACTGGTATCGAGAACTGGGGTTGGAGTGCCGTAATGGTTGCTTCGCAGAAAAGTAGTACGATATTACTGGTATCGAGAACTGGGGTTGGAGTGCCGTAATGGTTACTTCGCAGAAAAGTAGTACGATATTACTGGTATCGAGAACTGGGGTTGGAGTGCCGTAATGGTTGCTTCGCAGAAAAGTAGTACGATATTACTGGTATCGAGAACTGGGGTTGGAGTGCCGTAATGGTTACTTCGCAGAAAAGTTGTACGATATTACTGGTATCGAGAACTGGGGTTGGAGTGCCGTAATGGTTGCTTCGCAGAAAAGTAGTACGATATTACTGGTATCGAGAACTGGGGTTGGAGTGCCGTAATGGTTACTTCGCAGAAAAGTAGTACGATATTACTGGTATCGAGAACTGGGGTTGGAGTGCCGTAATGGTTGCTTCGCAGAAAAGTAGTACGATATTACTGGTATCGAGAACTGGGGTTGGAGTGCCGTAATGGTTACTTCGCAGAAAAGTTGTACGATATTACTGGTATCGAGAACTGGGGTTGGAGTGCCGTAATGGTTACTTCGCAGAAAAGTTGTACGATATTACTGGTATCGAGAACTGGGGTTGGAGTGCCGTAATGGTTGCTTCGCAGAAAAGTTGTACGATATTACTGGTATCGAGAACTGGGGTTGGAGTGCCGTAATGGTTGCTTCGCAGAAAAGTAGTACGATATTACTGGTATCGAGAACTGGGGTTGGAGTGCCGTAATGGTTGCTTCGCAGAAAAGTAGTACGATATTACTGGTATCGAGAACTGGGGTTGGAGTGCCGTAATGGTTGCTTCGCAGAAAAGTAGTACGATATTACTGGTATCGAGAACTGGGGTTGGAGTGCCGTAATGGTTGCTTCGCAGAAAAGTAGTACGATATTACTGGTATCGAGAACTGGGGTTGGAGTGCCGTAATGGTTACTTCGCAGAAAAGTAGTACGATATTACTGGTATCGAGAACTGGGGTTGGAGTGCCGTAATGGTTGCTTCGCAGAAAAGTAGTACGATATTACTGGTATCGAGAACTGGGGTTGGAGTGCCGTAATGGTTGCTTCGCAGAAAAGTAGTACGATATTACTGGTATCGAGAACTGGGGTTGGAGTGCCGTAATGGTTACTTCGCAGAAAAGTAGTACGATATTACTGGTATCGAGAACTGGGGTTGGAGTGCCGTAATGGTTGCTTCGCAGAAAAGTAGTACAATATTACTGGTATCGAGAACTGGGGTTGGAGTGCCGTAATGGTTGCTTCGCAGAAAAGTAGTCCGATATTACTGGTATCGAGAACTGGGGTTGGAGTGCCGTAATGGTTACTTCGCAGAAAAGTAGTACGATATTACTGGTATCGAGAACTGGGGTTGGAGTGCCGTAATGGTTGCTTCGCAGAAAAGTAGTACGATATTACTGGTATCGAGAACTGGGGTTGGAGTGCCGTAATGGTTACTTCGCAGAAAAGTTGTACGATATTACTGGTATCGAGAACTGGGGTTGGAGTGCCGTAATGGTTGCTTCGCAGAAAAGTTGTACGATATTACTGGTATCGAGAACTGGGGTTGGAGTGCCGTAATGGTTGCTTCGCAGAAAAGTAGTACGATATTACTGGTATCGAGAACTGGGGTTGGAGTGCCGTAATGGTTGCTTCGCAGAAAAGTAGTACGATATTACTGGTATCGAGAACTGGGGTTGGAGTGCCGTAATGGTTGCTTCGCAGAAAAGTAGTACGATATTACTGGTATCGAGAACTGGGGTTGGAGTGCCGTAATGGTTGCTTCGCAGAAAAGTAGTACGATATTACTGGTATCGAGAACTGGGGTTGGAGTGCCGTAATGGTTACTTCGCAGAAAAGTAGTACGATATTACTGGTATCGAGAACTGGGGTTGGAGTGCCGTAATGGTTGCTTCGCAGAAAAGTAGTACGATATTACTGGTATCGAGAACTGGGGTTGGAGTGCCGTAATGGTTACTTCGCAGAAAAGTAGTACGATATTACTGGTATCGAGAACTGGGGTTGGAGTGCCGTAATGGTTGCTTCGCAGAAAAGTAGTACGATATTACTGGTATCGAGAACTGGGGTTGGAGTGCCGTAATGGTTGCTTCGCAGAAAAGTAGTACGATATTACTGGTATCGAGAACTGGGGTTGGAGTGCCGTAATGGTTACTTCGCAGAAAAGTAGTACGATATTACTGGTATCGAGAACTGGGGTTGGAGTGCCGTAATGGTTGCTTCGCAGAAAAGTAGTACGATATTACTGGTATCGAGAACTGGGGTTGGAGTGCCGTAATGGTTGCTTCGCAGAAAAGTAGTACGATATTACTGGTATCGAGAACTGGGGTTGGAGTGCCGTAATGGTTGCTTCGCAGAAAAGTAGTACGATATTACTGGTATCGAGAACTGGGGTTGGAGTGCCGTAATGGTTGCTTCGCAGAAAAGTAGTACGATCTTACTGGTATCGAGAACTGGGGTTGGAGTGCCGTAATGGTTGCTTCGCAGAAAAGTAGTACGATATTACTGGTATCGAGAACTGGGGTTGGAGTGCCGTAATGGTTGCTTCGCAGAAAAGTAGTACGATATTACTGGTATCGAGAACTGGGGTTGGAGTGCCGTAATGGTTGCTTCGCAGAAAAGTAGTACGATCTTACTGGTATCGAGAACTGGGGTTGGAGTGCCGTAATGGTTGCTTCGCAGAAAAGTAGTACGATATTACTGGTATCGAGAACTGGGGTTGGAGTGCCGTAATGGTTGCTTCGCAGAAAAGTAGTACGATATTACTGGTATCGAGAACTGGGGTTGGAGTGCCGTAGTGGTTGCTTCGCAGAAAAGTAGTACGATATTACTGGTATCGAGAACTGGGGTTGGAGTGCCGTAGTGGTTACTTCGCAGAAAAGTTGTACGATATTACTGGTATCGAGAACTGGGGTTGAAGTGCCGTAATGGTTGCTTCGCAGAAAAGTAGTACGATATTACTGGTATCGAGAACTGGGGTTGGAGTGCCGTAATGGTTACTTCGCAGAAAAGTAGTACGATATTACTGATATCGAGAACTGGGGTTGGAGTGCCGTAATGGTTGCTTCGCAGAAAAGTAGTACGATATTACTGGTATCGAGAACTGGGGTTGGAGTGCCGTAATGGTTGCTTCGCAGAAAAGTAGTACGATATTACTGGTATCGAGAACTGGGGTTGGAGTGCCGTAGTGGTTGCTTCGCAGAAAAGTAGTACGATATTACTGGTATCGAGAACTGGGGTTGGAGTGCCGTAATGGTTGCTTCGCAGAAAAGTAGTACGATATTACTGGTATCGAGAACTGGGGTTGGAGTGCCGTAATGGTTGCTTCGCAGAAAAGTAGTACGATCTTACTGGTATCGAGAACTGGGGTTGGAGTGCCGTAATGGTTGCTTCGCAGAAAAGTAGTACGATATTACTGGTATCGAGAACTGGGGTTGGAGTGCCGTAATGGTTGCTTCGCAGAAAAGTAGTACGATATTACTGGTATCGAGAACTGGGGTTGGAGTGCCGTAGTGGTTGCTTCGCAGAAAAGTAGTACGATATTACTGGTATCGAGAACTGGGGTTGGAGTGCCGTAGTGGTTACTTCGCAGAAAAGTTGTACGATATTACTGGTATCGAGAACTGGGGTTGAAGTGCCGTAATGGTTGCTTCGCAGAAAAGTAGTACGATATTACTGGTATCGAGAACTGGGGTTGGAGTGCCGTAATGGTTACTTCGCAGAAAAGTAGTACGATATTACTGATATCGAGAACTGGGGTTGGAGTGCCGTAATGGTTGCTTCGCAGAAAAGTAGTACGATATTACTGGTATCGAGAACTGGGGTTGGAGTGCCGTAATGGTTACTTCGCAGAAAAGTAGTACGATATTACTGGTATCGAGAACTGGGGTTGGAGTGCCGTAATGGTTGCTTCGCAGAAAAGTAGTACGATATTACTGGTATCGAGAACTGGGGTTGGAGTGCCGTAATGGTTACTTCGCAGAAAAGTAGTACGATATTACTGGTATCGAGAACTGGGGTTGGAGTGCCGTAATGGTTGCTTCGCAGAAAAGTAGTACGATGTTACTGGTATCGAGAACTGGGGTTGGAGTGCCGTAATGGTTGCTTCGCAGAAAAGTAGTACGATATTACTGGTATCGAGAACTGGGGTTGGAGTGCCGTAATGGTTGCTTCGCAGAAAAGTAGTACGATATTACTGGTATCGAGAACTGGGGTTGGAGTGCCGTAATGGTTACTTCGCAGAAAAGTAGTACGATATTACTGGTATCGAGAACTGGGGTTGGAGTGCCGTAATGGTTGCTTCGCAGAAAAGTAGTACGATATTACTGGTATCGAGAACTGGGGTTGGAGTGCCGTAATGGTTACTTCGCAGAAAAGTAGTACGATATTACTGGTATCGAGAACTGGGGTTGGAGTGCCGTAATGGTTGCTTCGGAGAAAAGTAGTACGATATTACTGGTATCGAGAACTGGGGTTGGAGTGGCGTAATGGTTGCTTCGCAGAAAAGTAGTACGATATTACTGGTATCGAGAACTGGGGTTGGAGTGCCGTAATGGTTACTTCGCAGAAAAGTTGTACGATATTACTGGTATCGAGAACTGGGGTTGGAGTGCCGTAATGGTTGCTTCGCAGAAAAGTAGTACGATATTACTGGTATCGAGAACTGGGGTTGGAGTGCCGTAATGGTTACTTCGCAGAAAAGTTGTACGATATTACTGGTATCGAGAACTGGGGTTGGAGTGCCGTAATGGTTGCTTCGCAGAAAAGTAGTACGATATTACTGGTATCGAGAACTGGGGTTGGAGTGCCGTAATGGTTACTTCGCAGAAAAGTAGTACGATATTACTGGTATCGAGAACTGGGGTTGGAGTGCCGTAATGGTTGCTTCGCAGAAAAGTAGTACGATATTACTGGTATCGAGAACTGGGGTTGGAGTGCCGTAATGGTTACTTCGCAGAAAAGTAGTACGATATTACTGGTATCGAGAACTGGGGTTGGAGTGCCGTAATGGTTGCTTCGCAGAAAAGTAGTACGATATTACTGGTATCGAGAACTGGGGTTGGAGTGCCGTAATGGTTGCTTCGCAGAAAAGTAGTACGATATTACTGGTATCGAGAACTGGGGTTGGAGTGCCGTAATGGTTGCTTCGCAGAAAAGTAGTACGATATTACTGGTATCGAGAACTGGGGTTGGAGTGCCGTAATGGTTGCTTCGCAGAAAAGTAGTACGATATTACTGGTATCGAGAACTGGGGTTGGAGTGCCGTAATGGTTGCTTCGCAGAAAAGTAGTACGATATTACTGGTATCGAGAACTGGGGTTGGAGTGCCGTAATGGTTGCTTCGCAGAAAAGTTGTACGATATTACTGGTATCGAGAACTGGGGTTGGAGTGCCGTAATGGTTGCTTCGCAGAAAAGTAGTACGATATTACTGGTATCGAGAACTGGGGTTGGAGTGCCGTAATGGTTGCTTCGCAGAAAAGTAGTATGATATTACTGGTATCGAGAACTGGGGTTGGAGTGCCGTAATGGTTGCTTCGCAGAAAAGTAGTACGATATTACTGGTATCGAGAACTGGGGTTGGAGTGCCGTAATGGTTACTTCGCAGAAAAGTAGTACGATATTACTGGTATCGAGAACTGGGGTTGGAGTGCCGTAATGGTTGCTTCGCAGAAAAGTAGTACGATATTACTGGTATCGAGAACTGGGGTTGGAGTGCCGTAATGGTTGCTTCGCAGAAAAGTAGTACGATATTACTGGTATCGAGAACTGGGGTTGGAGTGCCGTAATGGTTGCTTCGCAGAAAAGTAGTACGATATTACTGGTATCGAGAACTGGGGTTGGAGTGCCGTAATGGTTGCTTCGCAGAAAAGTAGTACGATATTACTGGTATCGAGAACTGGGGTTGGAGTGCCGTAATGGTTACTTCGCAGAAAAGTAGTATGATATTACTGGTATCGAGAACTGGGGTTGGAGTGCCGTAATGGTTGCTTCGCAGAAAAGTAGTACGATATTACTGGTATCGAGAACTGGGGTTGGAGTGCCGTAATGGTTACTTCGCAGAAAAGTAGTACGATATTACTGGTATCGAGAACTGGGGTTGGAGTGCCGTAATGGTTGCTTCGCAGAAAAGTAGTACGATATTACTGGTATCGAGAACTGGGGTTGGAGTGCCGTAATGGTTGCTTCGCAGAAAAGTAGTACGATATTACTGGTATCGAGAACTGGGGTTGGAGTGCCGTAATGGTTGCTTCGCAGAAAAGTAGTACGATATTACTGGTATCGAGAACTGGGGTTGGAGTGCCGTAATGGTTACTTCGCAGAAAAGTAGTACGATATTACTGGTATCGAGAACTGGGGTTGGAGTGCCGTAATGGTTGCTTCGCAGAAAAGTAGTACGATATTACTGGTATCGAGAACTGGGGTTGGAGTGCCGTAATGGTTACTTCGCAGAAAAGTAGTACGATATTACTGGTATCGAGAACTGGGGTTGGAGTGCCGTAATGGTTGCTTCGCAGAAAAGTAGTACGATATTACTGGTATCGAGAACTGGGGTTGGAGTGCCGTAATGGTTACTTCGCAGAAAAGTAGTACGATATTACTGGTATCGAGAACTGGGGTTGGAGTGCCGTAATGGTTGCTTCGCAGAAAAGTAGTACGATATTACTGGTATCGAGAACTGGGGTTGGAGTGCCGTAATGGTTGCTTCGCAGAAAAGTTGTACGATATTACTGGTGTCGAGAACTGGGGTTGGAGTGCCGTAATGGTTACTTCGCAGAAAAGTAGTACGATATTACTGGTATCGAGAACTGGGGTTGGAGTGCCGTAATGGTTGCTTCGCAGAAAAGTAGTACGATATTACTGGTATCGAGAACTGGGGTTGGAGTGCCGTAATGGTTACTTCGCAGAAAAGTAGTACGATATTACTGGTATCGAGAACTGGGGTTGGAGTGCCGTAATGGTTGCTTCGCAGAAAAGTAGTACGATATTACTGGTATCGAGAACTGGGGTTGGAGTGCCGTAATGGTTACTTCGCAGAAAAGTAGTACGATATTACTGGTATCGAGAACTGGGGTTGGAGTGCCGTAATGGTTGCTTCGCAGAAAAGTAGTACGATATTACTGGTATCGAGAACTGGGGTTGGAGTGCCGTAATGGTTGCTTCGCAGAAAAGTAGTACGATATTACTGGTATCGAGAACTGGGGTTGGAGTGCCGTAATGGTTACTTCGCAGAAAAGTTGTACGATATTACTGGTATCGAGAACTGGGGTTGGAGTGCCGTAATGGTTGCTTCGCAGAAAAGTAGTACGATATTACTGGTATCGAGAACTGGGGTTGGAGTGCCGTAATGGTTACTTTGCAGAAAAGTTGTACGATATTACTGGTATCGGGAACTGGGGTTGGAGTGTCGTAATGGTTGCTTCGCAGAAAAGTAGTACGATATTACTGGTATCGAGAACTGGGGTTGGAGTGCCGTAATGGTTACTTCGCAGAAAAGTTGTACGATATTACTGGTATCGAGAACTGGGGTTGGAGTGCCGTAATGGTTGCTTCGCAGAAAAGTAGTACGATATTACTGGTATCGAGAACTGGGGTTGGAGTGCCGTAATGGTTACTTTGCAGAAAAGTTGTACGATATTACTGGTATCGGGAACTGGGGTTGGAGTGCCGTAATGGTTGCTTCGCAGAAAAGTAGTACGATATTACTGGTATCGAGAACTGGGGTTGGAGTGCCGTAATGGTTGCTTCGCAGAAAAGTAGTACGATATTACTGGTATCGAGAACTGGGGTTGGAGTGCCGTAATGGTTACTTTGCAGAAAAGTTGTACGATATTACTGGTATCGGGAACTGGGGTTGTAGTGCCGTAATGGTTGCTTCGCAGAAAAGTAGTACGATATTACTGGTATCGAGAACTGGGGTTGGAGTGCCGTAATGGTTGCTTCGCAGAAAAGTAGTACGATATTACTGGTATCGGGAACTGGGGTTGGAGTGCCGTAATGGTTACTTTGCAGAAAAGTTGTACGATATTACTGGTATCCAGAACTGGGGTTGGAGTGCCGTAATGGTTGCTTCGCAGAAAAGTAGTACGATATTACTGGTATCGAGAACTGGGGTTGGAGTGCCGTAATGGTTACTTCGCAGAAAAGTTGTACGATATTACTGGTATCGAGAACTGGGGTTGGAGTGCCGTAATGGTTACTTCGCAGAAAATTTGTACGATATTACTGGTATCGAGAACTGGGGTTGAAGTGCCGTAATGGTTACTTCGCAGAAAATTTGTACGATATTACTGGTATCGAGAACTGGGGTTGAAGTGCCGTAATGGTTACTTCGCAGAAAAGTAGTACGATATTACTGGTATCGAGAACTGGGGTTGGAGTGCCGTAATGGTTGCTTCGCAGAAAAGTTGTACGATATTACTGGTATCGAGAACTGGGGTTGGAGTGCCGTAATGGTTACTTCGCAGAAAAGTTGTACGATATTACTGGTATCGAGAACTGGGGTTGGAGTGCCGTAATGGTTGCTTCGCAGAAAAGTAGTACGATATTACTGGTATCGAGAACTGGGGTTGAAGTGCCGTAATGGTTACTTCGCAGAAAAGTAGTACGATATTACTGGTATCGAGAACTGGGGTTGGAGTGCCGTAATGGCTGCTTCGCAGAAAATTTGTACGATATTACTGGTATCGAGAACTGGGGATGAAGTGCCGTAATGGTTACTTCGCAGAAAAGTAGTACGATATTACTGGTATCGAGAACTGGGGTTGGAGTGCCGTAATGGTTGCTTCGCAGAAAAGTAGTACGATATTACTGGTATCGAGAACTGGGGTTGAAGTGCCGTAATGGTTGCTTCGCAGAAAATTTGTACGATATTACTGGTATCGAGAACTGGGGTTGAAGTGCCGTAATGGTTACTTCGCAGAAAAGTAGTACGATATTACTGGTATCGAGAACTGGGGTTGGAGTGCCGTAATGGTTGCTTCGCAGAAAAGTTGTACGATATTACTGGTATCGAGAACTGGGGTTGAAGTGCCGTAATGGTTACTTCGCAGAAAATTTGTACGATATTACTGGTATCGAGAACTGGGGTTGAAGTGCCGTAATGGTTACTTCGCAGAAAAGTAGTACGATATTACTGGTATCGAGAACTGGGGTTGGAGTGCCGTAATGGTTGCTTCGCAGAAAAGTAGTACGATATTACTGGTATCGAGAACTGGGGTTGAAGTGCCGTAATGGTTACTTCGCAGAAAATTTGTACGATATTACTGGTATCGAGAACTGGGGTTGAAGTGCCGTAATGGTTACTTCGCAGAAAAGTAGTACGATATTACTGGTATCGAGAACTGGGGTTGGAGTGCCGTAATGGTTGCTTCGCAGAAAATTTGTACGATATTACTGGTATCGAGAACTGGGGTTGAAGTGCCGTAATGGTTACTTCGCAGAAAAGTAGTACGATATTACTGGTATCGAGAACTGGGGTTGGAGTGCCGTAATGGTTGCTTCGCAGAAAAGTAGTACGATATTACTGGTATCGAGAACTGGGGTTGGAGTGCCGTAATGGTTGCTTCGCAGAAAAGTAGTACGATATTACTGGTATCGAGAACTGGGGTTGAAGTGCCGTAATGGTTACTTCGCAGAAAAGTAGTACGATATTACTGGTATCGGGAACTGGGGTTGGAGTGCCGTAATGGTTACTTCGCAGAAAAATAGTACGATATTACTGGTATCGAGAACTGGGGTTGGAGTGCCGTAATGGTTGCTTCGCAGAAAAGTAGTACGATATTACTGGTATCGAGAACTGGGGTTGGAGTGCCGTAATGGTTGCTTCGCAGAAAAGTAGTACGATATTACTGGTATCGAGAACTGGGGTTGGAGTGCCGTAATGGTTACTTCGCAGAAAAGTAGTACGATATTACTGGTATCGAGAACTGGGGTTGGAGTGCCGTAATGGTTGCTTCGCAGAAAAGTAGTACGATATTACTGGTATCGAGAACTGGGGTTGGAGTTCCGTAATGGTTACTTCGCAGAAAAGTAGTACGATATTACTGGTATCGAGAACTGGGGTTGGAGTGCCGTAATGGTTGCTTCGCAGAAAAGTAGTACGATATTACTGGTATCGAGAACTGGGGTTGGAGTGCCGTAATGGTTACTTCGCAGAAAAGTAGTACGATATTCCTGGTATCGAGAACTGGCGTTGGAGTGCCGTAATGGTTGCTTCGCAGAAAAGTAGTACGATATTACTGGTATCGAGAACTGGGGTTGGAGTGCCGTAATGGTTGCTTCGCAGAATTGTAGTACGATATTACTGGTATCGAGAACTGGGGTTGAAGTGCCGTAATGGTTACTTCGCAGAAAAGTAGTACGATATTACTGGTATCGGGAACTGGGGTTGGAGTGCCGTAATGGTTACTTCGCAGAAAAGTAGTACGATATTACTGGTATCGAGAACTGGGGTTGGAGTGCCGTAATGGTTGCTTCGCAGAAAAGTAGTACGATATTACTGGTATCGAGAACTGGGGTTGGAGTGCCGTAATGGTTGCTTCGCAGAAAAGTAGTACGATATTACTGGTATCGAGAACTGGGGTTGGAGTGCCGTAATGGTTACTTCGCAGAAAAGTAGTACGATATTACTGGTATCGAGAACTGGGGTTGGAGTGCCGTAATGGTTGCTTCGCAGAAAAGTAGTACGATATTACTGGTATCGAGAACTGGGGTTGGAGTGCCGTAATGGTTACTTCGCAGAAAAGTAGTACGATATTACTGGTATCGAGAACTGGGGTTGGAGTGCCGTAATGGTTGCTTCGCAGAAAAGTAGTACGATATTACTGGTATCGAGAACTGGGGTTGGAGTGCCGTAATGGTTGCTTCGCAGAAAAGTAGTACGATATTACTGGTATCGAGAACTGGGGTTGGAGTGCCGTAATGGTTACTTCGCAGAAAAGTTGTACGATATTACTGGTATCGAGAACTGGGGTTGGAGTGCCGTAATGGTTGCTTCGCAGAAAAGTAGTACGATATTACTGGTATCGAGAACTGGGGTTGGAGTGCCGTAATGGTTACTTCGCAGAAAAGTAGTACGATATTACTGGTATCGAGAACTGGGGTTGGAGTGCCGTAATGGTTGCTTCGCAGAAAAGTAGTACGATATTACTGGTATCGAGAACTGGGGTTGGAGTGCCGTAATGGTTGCTTCGCAGAAAAGTAGTACGATATTACTGGTATCGAGAACTGGGGTTGGAGTGCCGTAATGGTTACTTCGCAGAAAAGTAGTACGATATTACTGGTATCGAGAACTGGGGTTGGAGTGCCGTAATGGTTGCTTCGCAGAAAAGTAGTACGATATTACTGGTATCGAGAACTGGGGTTGGAGTGCCGTAATGGTTACTTCGCAGAAAAGTAGTACGATATTACTGGTATCGAGAACTGGGGTTGGAGTGCCGTAATGGTTGCTTCGCAGAAAAGTAGTACGATATTACTGGTATCGAGAACTGGGGTTGGAGTGCCGTAATGGTTACTTCGCAGAAAAGTAGTACGATATTACTGGTATCGAGAACTGGGGTTGGAGTGCCGTAATGGTTGCTTCGCAGAAAAGTAGTACGATATTACTGGTATCGAGAACTGGGGTTGGAGTGCCGTAATGGTTGCTTCGCAGAAAAGTTGTACGATATTACTGGTATCGGGAACTGGGGTTGGAGTGCCGTAATGGTTGCTTCGCAGAAAAGTAGTACGATATTACTGGTATCGAGAACTGGGGTTGGAGTGCCGTAATGGTTACTTCGCAGAAAAGTTGTACGATATTACTGGTATCGAGAACTGGGGTTGGAGTGCCGTAATGGTTGCTTCGCAGAAAAGTAGTACGATATTACTGGTATCGAGAACTGGGGTTGGAGTGCCGTAACGATTACTTTGCAGAAAAGTTGTACGATATTACTGGTATCGGGAACTGGGGTTGGAGTGCCGTAATGGTTGCTTCGCAGAAAAGTAGTACGATATTACTGGTATCGAGAACTGGGGTTGGAGTGCCGTAATGGTTGCTTCGCAGAAAAGTAGTACGATATTACTGGTATCGAGAACTGGGGTTGGAGTGCCGTAATGGTTACTTTGCAGAAAAGTTGTACGATATTACTGGTATCGGGAACTGGGGTTGGAGTGCCGTAATGGTTGCTTCGCAGAAAAGTAGTACGATATTACTGGTATCGAGAACTGGGGTTGGAGTGCCGTAATGGTTGCTTCGCAGAAAAGTAGTACGATATTACTGGTATCGGGAACTGGGGTTGGAGTGCCGTAATGGTTACTTTGCAGAAAAGTTGTACGATATTACTGGTATCGAGAACTGGGGTTGGAGTGCCGTGATGGTTGCTTCGCAGAAGAGTGGTACGATATTACTGGTATCGAGAACTGGGGTTGGAGTGCCGTAATGGTTACTTCGCAGAAAAGTTGTACGATATTACTGGTATCGAGAACTGGGGTTGGAGTGCCGTAATGGTTACTTCGCAGAAAATTTGTACGATATTACTGGTATCGAGAACTGGGGTTGAAGTGCCGTAATGGTTACTTCGCAGAAAATTTGTACGATATTACTGGTATCGAGAACTGGGGTTGAAGTGCCGTAATGGTTACTTCGCAGAAAAGTAGTACGATATTACTGGTATCGAGAACTGGGGTTGGAGTGCCGTAATGGTTGCTTCGCAGAAAAGTTGTACGATATTACTGGTATCGAGAACTGGGGTTGGAGTGCCGTAATGGTTACTTCGCAGAAAAGTTGTACGATATTACTGGTATCGAGAACTGGGGTTGGAGTGCCGTAATGGTTGCTTCGCAGAAAAGTAGTACGATATTACTGGTATCGAGAACTGGGGTTGAAGTGCCGTAATGGTTACTTCGCAGAAAAGTAGTACGATATTACTGGTATCGAGAACTGGGGTTGGAGTGCCGTAATGGTTGCTTCGCAGAAAATTTGTACGATATTACTGGTATCGAGAACTGGGGTTGAAGTGCCGTAATGGTTACTTCGCAGAAAAGTAGTACGATATTACTGGTATCGAGAACTGGGGTTGGAGTGCCGTAATGGTTGCTTCGCAGAAAAGTAGTACGATATTACTGGTATCGAGAACTGGGGTTGAAGTGCCGTAATGGTTGCTTCGCAGAAAATTTGTACGATATTACTGGTATTGAGAACTGGGGTTGAAGTGCCGTAATGGTTACTTCGCAGAAAAGTAGTACGATATTACTGGTATCGAGAACTGGGGTTGGAGTGCCGTAATGGTTGCTTCGCAGAAAAGTTGTACGATATTACTGGTATCGAGAACTGGGGTTGAAGTGCCGTAATGGTTACTTCGCAGAAAATTTGTACGATATTACTGGTATCGAGAACTGGGGTTGAAGTGCCGTAATGGTTACTTCGCAGAAAAGTAGTACGATATTACTGGTATCGAGAACTGGGGTTGGAGTGCCGCAATGGTTGCTTCGCAGAAAAGTAGTACGATATTACTGGTATCGAGAACTGGGGTTGAAGTGCCGTAATGGTTACTTCGCAGAAAATTTGTACGATATTACTGGTATCGAGAACTGGGGTTGAAGTGCCGTAATGGTTACTTCGCAGAAAAGTAGTACGATATTACTGGTATCGAGAACTGGGGTTGGAGTGCCGTAATGGTTGCTTCGCAGATAATTTGTACGATATTACTGGCATCGAGAACTGGGGTTGAAGTGCCGTAATGGTTACTTCGCAGAAAAGTAGTACGATATTACTGGTATCGAGAACTGGGGTTGGAGTGCCGTAATGGTTGCTTCGCAGAAAAGTAGTACGATATTACTGGTATCGAGAACTGGGGTTGGAGTGCCGTAATGGTTGCTTCGCAGAAAAGTAGTACGATATTACTGGTATCGAGAACTGGGGTTGAAGTGCCGTAATGGTTACTTCGCAGAAAATTTGTACGATATTACTGGTATCGAGAACTGGGGTTGAAGTGCCGTAATGGTTACTTCGCAGAAAAGTAGTACGATATTACTGGTATCGAGAACTGGGGTTGGAGTGCCGTAATGGTTGCTTCACAGAAAAGTTGTACGATATTACTGGTACCGAGAACTGGGGTTGGAGTGCCGTAATGGTTACTTCGCAGAAAAGTTGTACGATATTACTGGTATCGAAAACTGGGGTTGGAGTGCCGTAATGGTTGCTTCGCAGAAAAGTAGTACGATATTACTGGTATCGAGAACTGGGGTTGAAGTGCCGTAATGGTTACTTCGCAGAAAAGTAGTACGATATTACTGGTATCGAGAACTGGGGTTGGAGTGCCGTAATGGTTGCTTCGCAGAAAATTTGTACGATATTACTGGTATCGAGAACTGGGGTTGAAGTGCCGTAATGGTTACTTCGCAGAAAAGTAGTACGATATTACTGGTATCGAGAACTGGGGTTGGAGTGCCGTAATGGTTGCTTCGCAGAAAAGTAGTACGATATTACTGGTATCGAGAACTGGGGTTGGAGTGCCGTAATGGTTGCTTCGCAGAAAAGTAGTACGATATTACTGGTATCGAGAACTGGGGTTGGAGTGCCGTAATGGTTACTTCGCAGAAAATTTGTACGATATTACTGGTATCGAGAAAAGGGGTTGAAGTGCCGTAATGGTTACTTCGCAGAAAAGTAGTACGATATTACTGGTATCGAGAACTGGGGTTGGAGTGCCGTAATGGTTGCTTCGCAGAAAAGTTGTACGATATTACTGGTATCGAGAACTGGGGTTGGAGTGCCGTAATGGTTACTTCGCAGAAAAGTTGTACGATATTACTGGTATCGAGAACTGGGGTTGGAGTGCCGTAATGGTTGCTTCGCAGAAAAGTAGTACGATATTACTGGTATCGAGAACTGGGGTTGGAGTGCCGTAATGGTTACTTCGCAGAAAAGTTGTACGATATTACTGGTATCGAGAACTGGGGTTGGAGTGCCTTAATGGTTACTTTGCAGAAAAGTTGTACGATATTACTGGTATCGAGAACTGGGGTTGGAGTGCCGTAACGGTTGCTTCGCAGAAAAGTAGTACGATATTACTGGTATCGAGAACTGGGGTTGGAGTGCCGTAATGGTTACTTCGCAGAAAAGTTGTACGATATTACTGGTATCGAGAACTGGGGTTGGAGTTCCGTAATGGTTGCTTCGCAGAAAAGTAGTACGATATTACTGGTATCGAGAACTGGGGTTGGAGTGCCGTAATGGTTACTTCGCAGAAAAGTTGTACGATATTACTGGTATCGAGAACTGGGGTTGGAGTGCCGTAATGGTTGCTTCGCAGAAAAGTAGTACGATATTACTGGTATCGAGAACTGGGGTTGGAGTGCCGTAATGGTTACTTCGCAGAAAAGTTGTACGATATTACTGGTATCGAGAACTGGGGTTGGAGTGCCGTAATGGTTGCTTCGCAGAAAAGTAGTACGATATTACTGGTATCGAGAACTGGGGTTGGAGTGCCGTAACGGTTGCTTCGCAGAAAAGTAGTACGATATTACAGGTATCGAGAACTGGGGTTGGAGTGCCGTAATGGTTACTTCGCAGAAAAGTTGTACGATATTACTGGTATCGAGAACTGGGGTTGGAGTGCCGTAATGGTTGCTTCGCAGAAAAGTAGTACGATATTACTGGTATCGAGAACTGGGGTTGGAGTGCCGTAATGGTTACTTCGCAGAAAAGTTGTACGATATTACTGGTATCGAGAACTGGGGTTGGAGTGCCGTAATGGTTGCTTCGCAGAAAAGTAGTACGATATTACTGGTATCGAGAACTGGGGTTGGAGTGCCGTAATGGTTACTTCGCAGAAAATTTGTACGATATTACTGGTATCGAGAACTGGGGTTGCAGTGCCGTAATGGTTGCTTCGCAGAAAAGTAGTACGATATTACTGGTATCGAGAACTGGGGTTGGAGTGCCGTAATGGTTACTTCGCAGAAAATTTGTACGATATTACTGGTATCGAGAACTGGGGTTGGAGTGCCGTAATGGTTACTTCGCAGAAAAGTTGTACGATATTACTGGTATCGAGAACTGGGGTTGGAGTGCCGTAATGGTTACTTCGCAGAAAAGTTGTACGATATTACTGGTATCGAGAACTGGGGTTGGAGTGCCGTAAAGGTTGCTTCGCAGAAAAGTAGTACGATATTACTGGAATCGAGAACTGGGGTTGGAGTGCCGTAATGGTTGCTTCGCAGAAAAGTAGTACGATATTACTGGTATCGAGAACTGGGGTGGCAGTGCCGTAATGGTTACTTCGCAGAAAAGTTGTACGATATTACTGGTATCGAGAACTGGGGTTGGAGTGCCGTAATGGTTGCTTCGCAGAAAAGTAGTACGATATTACTGGTATCGAGAACTGGGGTTGGAGTGCCATAATGGTTACTTCGCAGAAAAGTTGTACGATATTACTGGTATCGAGAACTGGGGTTGGAGTGCCGTAATGGTTGCTTCGCAGAAAAGTAGTACGATATTACTGGTATCGAGAACTAGGGTTGGAGTGCCGTAATGGTTACTTCGCAGAAAAGTTGTACGATATTACTGGTATCGAGAACTGGGGTTGGAGTGCCGTAATGGTTACTTCGCAGAAAAGTTGTACGATATTACAGGTATCGAGAACTGGGGTTGGAGTGCCGTAATGGGTACTTCGCAGAAAAGTTGTACGATATTACTGGTATCGAGAACTGGGGTTGGAGTGCCGTAATGGTTGCTTCGCAGAAAAGTAGTACGATATTACTGGTATCGAGAACTGGGGTTGGAGTGCCGTAATGGTTGCTTCGCAGAAAAGTTGTACGATATTACTGGTATCGAGAACTGGGGTTGGAGTGCCGTAATGGTTGCTTCGCAGAAAAGTAGTACGATATTACTGGTATCGAGAACTGGGGTTGGAGCGCCGTAATGGTTGCTTCGCAGAAAAGTTGTACGATATTACTGGTATCGAGAACTGGGGTTAAAGTGCCGTAATGGTTGCTTCGCAGAAATGTAGTACGATATTACTGGTATCGAGAACTGGGGTTGGAGTGCCGTAATGGTTGCTTTGCAGAAAAGTAGTACGATATTACTGGTATCGAGAACTGGGGTTGGAGTGCCGTAATGGTTACTTCGCAGAAAAGTAGTACGATATTACTGGTATCGAGAACTGGGGTTGGAGTGCCGTAATGGTTACTTCGCAGAAAAGTAGTACGATATTACTGGTATCGAGAACTGGGGTTGGAGTGCCGTAATGGTTGCTTCGCAGAAAAGTAGTACGATATTACTGGTATCGAGAACTGGGGTTGGAGTGCCGTAATGGTTACTTCGCAGAAAAGTTGTACGATATTACTGGTATCGAGAACTGGGGTTGGAGTGCCGTAATGGTTGCTTCGCAGAAAAGTAGTACGATATTACTGGTATCGAGAACTGGGGTTGGAGTGCCGTAATGGTTGCTTTGCAGAAAAGTTGTACGATATTACTGGTATCGGGAACTGGGGTTGGAGTGCCGTAATGGTTGCTTCGCAGAAAAGTAGTACGATATTACTGGTATCGAGAACTGGGGTTGGAGTGCCGTAATGGTTGCTTTGCAGAAAAGTTGTACGATATTACTGGTATCGGGAACTGGGGTTGGAGTGCCGTAATGGTTGCTTCGCAGAAAAGTAGTACGATATTACTGGTATCGAGAACTGGGGTTGGAGTGCCGTAATGGTTGCTTCGCAGAAAAGTAGTACGATATTACTGGTATCGAGAACTGGGGTTGGAGTGCCGTAATGGTTGCTTCGCAGAAAAGTAGTACGATATTACTGGTATCGAGAACTGGGGTTGGAGTGCCGTAATGGTTGCTTTGCAGAAAAGTTGTACGATATTACTGGTATCGGGAACTGGGGTTGGAGTGCCGTAATGGTTGCTTCGCAGAAAAGTAGTACGATATTACTGGTATCGAGAACTGGGGTTGGAGTGCCGTAATGGTTGCTTCGCAGAAAAGTAGTACGATATTACTGGTATCGAGAACTGGGGTTGGAGTGCCGTAATGGTTGCTTCGCAGAAAAGTAGTACGATATTACTGGTATCGAGAACTGGGGTTGGAGTGCCGTAATGGTTGCTTCGCAGAAAAGTACTACGATATTACTGGTATCGAGAACTGGGATTGGAGCGCCGTAATGGTTGCTTCGCAGAAAAGTAGTACGACATTACTGGTATCGAGAACTGGGGTTGGAGTGCCGTAATGGTTACTTCGCAGAAAAGTAGTACGATATTACTGGTATCGAGAACTGGGGTTGGAGTGCCGTAATGGTTGCTTCGCAGAAAAGTAGTACGATATTACTGGTATCGGGAACTGGGGTTGGAGTGCCGTAATGGTTGCTTTGCAGAAAAGTTGTACGATATTACTGGTATCGGGAACTGGGGTTGGAGTGCCGTAATGGTTGCTTCGCAGAAAAGTAGTACGATATTACTGGTATCGAGAACTGGGGTTGGAGTGCCGTAATGGTTGCTTTGCAGAAAAGTTGTACGATATTACTGGTATCGGGAACTGGGGTTGGAGTGCCGTAATCGTTGCTTCGCAGAAAAGTAGTACGATATTACTGGTATCGAGAACTGGGATTGGAGTGCCGTAATGGTTGCTTCGCAGAAAAGTAGTACGATATTACTGGTATCGAGAACTGGGATTGAAGTGCCGTAATGGTTGCTTCGCAGAAAAGTTGTACGATATTACTGGTATCGAGAACTGGGGTTGGAGTGCCGTAATGGTTACTTCGCAGAAAAGTTGTACGATATTACTGGTATCGAGAACTGGGGTTGGAGTGCCGCAATGGTTGCTTCGCAGAAAAGTAGTACGATATTACTGGTATCGAGAACTGGGGTTGGAGTGCCGTAATGGTTACTTCGCAGAAAAGTTGTACGATATTACTGGTATCGAGAACTGGGGTTGGAGTGCCGTAATGGTTGCTTCGCAGAAAAGTAGTACGATATTACTGGTATCGAGAACTGGGATTGGAGTGCCGTAATGGTTGCTTCGCAGAAAAGTAGTACGATATTACTGGTATCGAGAACTGGGGTTGGAGTGCCGTAATGGTTACTTCGCAGAAAAGTTGTACGATATTACTGGTATCGAGAACTGGGGTTGGAGTGCCGTAATGGTTGCTTCGCAGAAAAGTAGTACGATATTACTGGTATCGAGAACTGGGGTTGGAGTGCCGTAATGGTTACTTCGCAGAAAAGTTGTACGATATTACTGGTATCGAGAACTGGGGTTGGAGTGCCGTAATGGTTGCTTTGCAGAAAAGTTGTACGATATTACTGGTATCGGGAACTGGGGTTGGAGTGCCGTAATGGTTGCTTCGCAGAAAAGTTGTACGACATTACTGGTATCGAGAACTGGGGTTGGAGTGCCGTAATGGTTGCTTCGCAGAAAAGTAGTACGATATTACTGGTATCGGGAACTGGGGTTGGAGTGCCGTAATGGTTGCTTCGCAGAAAAGTAGTACGATATTACTGGTATCGAGAACTGGGGTTGGAGTGCCGTAATGGTTGCTTTGCAGAAAAGTTGTACGATATTACTGGTATCGGGAACTGGGGTTGGAGTGCCGTAATGGTTGCTTCGCAGAAAAGTAGTACGATATTACTGGTATCGAGAACTGGGGTTGGAGTGCCGTAATGGTTGCTTCGCAGAAAAGTAGTACGATATTACTGGTATCGAGAACTGGGGTTGGAGTGCCGTAATGGTTACTTCGCAGAAAAGTTGTACGATATTACTGGTATCGAGAACTGGGGTTGGAGTGCCGTAATGGTTGCTTCGCAGAAAAGTAGTACGATATTACTGGTATCGAGAACTGGGGTTGGAGTGCCGTAATGGTTACTTCGCAGAAAAGTTGTACGATATTACTGGTATCGAGAACTGGGGTTGGAGTGCCGCAATGGTTGCTTCGCAGAAAAGTAGTACGATATTACTGGTATCGAGAACTGGGGTTGGAGTGCCGTAATGGTTACTTCGCAGAAAAGTAGTACGATATTACTGGTATCGAGAACTGGGGTTGGAGTGCCGTAATGGTTGCTTTGCAGAAAAGTTGTACGATATTACTGGTATCGGGAACTGGGGTTGGAGTGCCGTAATGGTTGCTTCGCAGAAAAGTTGTACGACATTACTGGTATCGAGAACTGGGGTTGGAGTGCCGTAATGGTTGCTTCGCAGAAAAGTAGTACGATATTACTGGTATCGGGAACTGGGGTTGGAGTGCCGTAATGGTTGCTTCGCAGAAAAGTAGTACGATATTACTGGTATCGAGAACTGGGGTTGGAGTGCCGTAATGGTTGCTTTGCAGAAAAGTTGTACGATATTACTGGTATCGGGAACTGGGGTTGGAGTGCCGTAATGGTTGCTTCGCAGAAAAGTAGTACGATATTACTGGTATCGAGAACTGGGGTTGGAGTGCCGTAATGGTTGCTTCGCAGAAAAGTAGTACGATATTACTGGTATCGAGAACTGGGGTTGGAGTGCCGTAATGGTTGCTTTGCAGAAAAGTTGTACGATATTACTGGTATCGGGAACTGGGGTTGGAGTGCCGTAATGGTTGCTTCGCAGAAAAGTAGTACGATATTACTGGTATCGAGAACTGGGGTTGGAGTGCCGTAATGGTTGCTTTGCAGAAAAGTTGTACGATATTACTGGTATCGGGAACTGGGGTTGGAGTGCCGTAATGGTTGCTTCGCAGAAAAGTAGTACGATATTACTGGTATCGAGAACTGGGGTTGGAGTGCCGTAATGGTTGCTTCGCAGAAAAGTAGTACGATATTACTGGTATCGAGAACTGGGGTTGGAGTGCCGTAATGGTTACTTCGCAGAAAAGTTGTACGACATTACTGGTATCGAGAACTGGGGTTGGAGTGCCGTAATGGTTGCTTCGCAGAAAAGTAGTACGATATTACTGGTATCGAGAACTGGGGTTGGAGTGCCGTAATGGTTACTTCGCAGAAAAGTAGTACGATATTACTGGTATCGAGAACTGGGGTTGGAGTGCCGTAATGGTTGCTTCGCACAAAAGTAGTACGATATTACTGGTATCGAGAACTGGGGTTGGAGTGCCAAAATGGTTGCTTTGCAGAAAAGTTGTACGATATTACTGGTATCGGGAACTGGGGTTGGAGTGCCGTAATGGTTGCTTCGCAGAAAAGTAGTACGATATTACTGGTATCGAGAACTGGGGTTGGAGTGCCGTAATGGTTGCTTTGCAGAAAAGTTGTACGATATTACTGGTATCGGGAACTGGGGTTGGAGTGCCGTAATGGTTGCTTCGCAGAAAAGTAGTACGATATTACTGGTATCGAGAACTGGGGTTGGAGTGCCGTAATGGTTGCTTCGCAGAAAAGTAGTACGATATTACTGGTATCGAGAACTGGGGTTGGAGTGCCGTAATGGTTACTTCGCAGAAAAGTTGTACGATATTACTGGTATCGAGAACTGGGGTTGGAGTGCCGTAATGGTTGCTTCGCTGAAAAGTAGTACGATATTACTGGTATCGAGAACTGGGGTTGGAGTGCCGTAATGGTTACTTCGCAGAAAAGTTGTACGATATTACTGGTATCGAGAACTGGGGTTGGAGTGCCGTAATGGTTGCTTCGCAGAAAAGTAGTACGATATTACTGGTATCGAGAACTGGGGTTGGAGTGCCGTAATGGTTACTTCGCAGAAAAGTAGTATGATGTTACTGGTATCGAGAACTGGGGTTGGAGTGCCGTAATGGTTGCTTTGCAGAAAAGTTGTACGATATTACTGGTATCGGGAACTGGGGTTGGAGTGCCGTAATGGTTGCTTCGCAGAAAAGTTGTACGACATTACTGGTATCGAGAACTGGGGTTGGAGTGCCGTAATGGTTGCTTCGCAGAAAAGTAGTACGATATTACTGGTATCGGGAACTGGGGTTGGAGTGCCGTAATGGTTGCTTCGCAGAAAAGTAGTACGATATTACTGGTATCGAGAACTGGGGTTGGAGTGCCATAATGGTTGCTTTGCAGAAAAGTTGTACGATATTACTGGTATCGGGAACTGGGGTTGGAGTGCCGTAATGGTTGCTTCGCAGAAAAGTAGTACGATATTACTGGTATCGAGAACTGGGGTTGGAGTGCCGTAATGGTTGCTTCGCAGAAAAGTAGTACGATATTACTGGTATCGAGAACTGGGGTTGGAGTGCCGTAATGGTTGCTTTGCAGAAAAGTTGTACGATATTACTGGTATCGGGAACTGGGGTTGGAGTGCCGTAATGGTTGCTTCGCAGAAAAGTAGTACGATATTACTGGTATCGAGAACTGGGGTTGGAGTGCCGTAATGGTTGCTTCGCAGAAAAGTAGTACGATATTACTGGTATCGAGAACTGGGGTTGGAGTGCCGTAATGGTTACTTCGCAGAAAAGTAGTACGATATTACTGGTATCGGGAACTGGGGTTGGAGTGCCGTAATGGTTGCTTCGCAGAAAAGTAGTACGATATTACTGGTATCGAGAACTGGGGTTGGAGTGCCGTAATGGTTGCTTTGCAGAAAAGTTGTACGATATTACTGGTATCGGGAACTGGGGTTGGAGTGCCGTAATGGTTGCTTCGCAGAAAAGTAGTACGATATTACAGGTATCGAGAACTGGGGTTGGAGTGCCGTAATGGTTGCTTCGCAGAAAAGTAGTACGATATTACTGGTATCGAGAACTGGGGTTGGAGTGCCGTAATGGTTGCTTTGCAGAAAAGTTGTACGATATTACTGGTATCGGGAACTGGGGTTGGAGTGCCGTAATGGTTGCTTCGCAGAAAAGTAGTACGATATTACTGGTATCGAGAACTGGGGTTGGAGTGCCGTAATGGTTGCTTCGCAGAAAAGTAGTACGATATTACTGGTATCGAGAACTGGGGCTGGAGTGCCGTAATGGTTGCTTCGCAGAAAAGTAGTACGATATTACTGGTATCGAGAACTGGGGTTGGAGTGCCGTAATGGTTGCTTCGCAGAAAAGTAGTACGATATTACTGGTATCGAGAACTGGGGTTGGAGCGCCGTAATGGTTGCTTCGCAGAAAAGTAGTACGACATTACTGGTATCGAGAACTGGGGTTGGAGTGCCGTAATGGTTATTTCGCAGAAAAGTTGTACGATATTACTGGTATCGAGAACTGGGGTTGGAGTGCCGTAATGGTTGCTTCGCAGAAAAGTAGTACGATATTACTGGTATCGAGAACTGGGGTTGGAGTGCCGTAATGGTTGCTTCGCAGAAAATTAGTACGATATTACCGGTATCGAGAACTGGGGTTGGAGTGCCGTAATGGTTGCTTCGCAGAAAAGTAGTACGATATTACTGGTATCGAGAACTGGGGTTGGAGCGCCGTAATGGTTACTTCGCAGAAAAGTTGTACGATATTACTGGTATCGAGAACTGGGGTTGGAGTGCCGTAATGGTTGCTTCGCAGAAAAGTAGTACGATATTACTGGTATCGAGAACTGGGGTTGGAGTGCCGTAATGGTTACTTCGCAGAAAAGTTGTACGATATTACTGGTATCGAGAACTGGGGTTGGAGTGCCGTAATGGTTGCTTCGCAGAAAAGTAGTACGATGTTACTGGTATCGAGAACTGGGGTTGGAGTGCCGTAATGGTTGCTTTGCAGAAAAGTTGTACGATATTACTGGTATCGGGAACTGGGGTTGGAGTGCCGTAATGGTTGCTTCGCAGAAAATTTGTACGATATTACTGGTATCGAGAACTGGGGTTGGAGCGCCGTAATGGTTACTTCGCAGAAAAGTAGTACGACATTACTGGTATCGAGAACTGGGGTTGGAGTGCCGTAATGGTTGCTTCGCAGAAAAGTAGTACGATATTACTGGTATCGAGAACTGAGGTTGGAGCGCCGTAATGGTTACTTCGCAGAAAAGTTGTACGATATTACTGGTATCGAGAACTGGGGTTGGAGTGCCGTAATGGTTGCTTCGCAGAAAAGTAGTACGATATTACTGGTATCGAGAACTGGGGTTGGAGTGCCGTAATGGTTGCTTCGCAGAAAAGTAGTACGATATTACTGGTATCGAGAACTGGGGTTGGAGTGCCGTAATGGTTACTTCGCAGAAAAGTTGTACGATATTACTGGTATCGAGAACTGGGGTTGGAGTGCCGTAATGGTTGCTTTGCAGAAAAGTTGTACGATATTACTGGTATCGGGAACTGGGGTTGGAGTGCCGTAATGGTTGCTTTGCAGAAAAGTTGTACGATATTACTGGTATCGGGAACTGGGGTTGGAGTGCCGTAATGGTTGCTTCGCAGAAAATTTGTACGATATTACTGGTATCGAGAACTGGGGTTGGAGCGCCGTAATGGTTACTTCGCAGAAAAGTAGTACGACATTACTGGTATCGAGAACTGGGGTTGGAGTGCCGTAATTGTTACTTTGCAGAAAAGTTGTACGATATTACTGGTATCGAGAACTGGGGTTGGAGTGCCGTAATGGTTGCTTCGCAGAAAAGTAGTACGATATTACTGGTATCGAGAACTGGGGTTGGAGTGCCGTAATGGTTGCTTTGCAGAAAAGTAGTACGATATTACTGGTATCGGGAACTGGGGTTGGAGTGCCGTAATGGTTGCTTCGCAGAAAATTTGTACGATATTACTGGTATCGAGAACTGGGGTTGGAGTGCCGTAATGGTTGCTTTGCAGAAAAGTTGTACGATATTACTGGTATCGGGAACTGGGGTTGGAGTGCCGTAATGGTTGCTTTGCAGAAAAGTTGTACGATATTACTGGTATCGGGAACTGGGGTTGGAGTGCCGTAATGGTTGCTTCGCAGAAAATTTGTACGATATTACTGGTATCGAGAACTGGTGTTGGAGCGCCGTAATGGTTACTTCGCAGAAAAGTAGTACGACATTACTGGTATCGAGAACTGGGGTTGGAGTGCCGTAATGGTTGCTTCGCAGAAAAGTTGTACGATATTACTGGTATCGAGAACTGGGGTTGGAGTGCCGTAATGGTTGCTTCGCAGAAAAGTAGTACGATATTACTGGTATCGAGAACTGGGGTTGGAGTGCCGTAATGGTTGCTTCGCAGAAAAGTAGTACGATATTACTGGTATCGAGAACTGGGGTTGGAGTGCCGTAATGGTTACTTCGCAGAAAAGTTGTACGATATTACTGGTATCGAGAACTGGGGTTGGAGTGCCGTAATGGTTGCTTTGCAGAAAAGTTGTACGATATTACTGGTATCGGGAACTGGGGTTGGAGTGCCGTAATGGTTGCTTTGCAGAAAAGTTGTACGATATTACTGGTATCGGGAACTGGGGTTGGAGTGCCGTAATGGTTGCTTCGCAGAAAATTTGTACGATATTACTGGTATCGAGAACTGGGGTTGGAGCGCCGTAATGGTTACTTCGCAGAAAAGTAGTACGACATTACTGGTATCGAGAACTGGGGTTGGAGTGCTGTAATGGTTACTTCGCAGAAAAGTTGTACGATATTACTGGTATCGAGAACTGGGGTTGGAGTGCCGTAATGGTTGCTTCGCAGAAAAGTAGTACGATATTACTGGTATCGAGAACTGGGGTTGGAGTGCCGTAATGGTTACTTCGCAGAAAAGTTGTACGATATTACTGGTATCGAGAATTGGGGTTGGAGTGCCGTAATGGTTGCTTCGCAGAAAAGTAGTACGATATTACTGGTATCGAGAACTGGGGTTGGAGTGCCGTAATGGTTGCTTTGCAGAAAAGTTGTACGATATTACTGGTATCGGGAACTGGGGTTGGAGTGCCGTAATGGTTGCTTCGCAGAAAATTTGTACGATATTACTGGTATCGAGAACTGGGGTTGGAGCGCCGTAATGGTTACTTCGCAGAAAAGTAGTACGACATTACTGGTATCGAGAACTGGGGTTGGAGTGCCGTAATGGTTGCTTCGCAGAAAAGTAGTACGATATTACTGGTATCGAGAACTGGGGTTGGAGCGCCGTAATGGTTACTTCGCAGAAGAGTTGTACGATATTACTGGTATCGAGAACTGGGGTTGGAGTGCCGTAATGGTTGCTTCGCAGAAAAGTAGTACGATATTACTGGTATCGAGAACTGGGGTTGGAGGGCCGTAATGGTTGCTTCGCAGAAAAGTAGTACGATATTACTGGTATCGAGAACTGGGGTTGGAGTGCCGTAATGGTTACTTCGCAGAAAAGTTGTACGATATTACTGGTATCGAGAACTGGGGTTGGAGTGCCGTAATGGTTGCTTCGCAGAAAAGTTGTACGATATTACTGGTATCGGGAACTGGGGTTGGAGTGCCGTAATGGTTGCTTTGCAGAAAAGTTGTACGATATTACTGGTATCGGGAACTGGGGTTGGAGTGCCGTAATGGTTGCTTCGCAGAAAATTTGTACGATATTACTGGTATCGAGAACTGGGGTTGGAGCGCCGTAATGGTTACTTCGCAGAAAAGTAGTACGACATTACTGGTATCGAGAACTGGGGTTGGAGTGCCGTAATGGTTACTTCGCAGAAAAGTTGTACGATATTACTGGTATCGAGAACTGGGGTTGGAGTGCCGTAATGGTTGCTTCGCAGAAAAGTAGTACGATATTACTGGTATCGAGAACTGGGGTTGGAGTGCCGTAATGGTTGCTTTGCAGAAAAGTTGTACGATATTACTGGTATCGGGAACTGGGGTTGGAGTGCCGTAATGGTTGCTTCGCAGAAAATTTGTACGATATTACTGGTATCGAGAACTGGGGTTGGAGCGCCGTAATGGTTACTTCGCAGAAAAGTAGTACGACATTACTGGTATCGAGAACTGGGGTTGGAGTGCCGTAATGGTTACTTCGCAGAAAAGTTGTACGATATTACTGGTATCGAGAACTGGGGTTGGAGTGCCGTAATGGTTGCTTCGCAGAAAAGTAGTACGATATTACTGGTATCGAGAACTGGGGTTGGAGTGCCGTAATGGTTGCTTTGCAGAAAAGTTGTACGATATTACTGGTATCGAGAACTGGGGTTGGAGTGCCGTAATGGTTGCTTCGCAGAAAAGTAGTACGATATTACTGGTATCGAGAACTGGGGTTGGAGTGCCGTAATGGTTACTTCGCAGAAAAGTAGTACGACATTACTGGTATCGAGAACTGGGGTTGGAGTGCCGTAATGGTTACTTCGCAGAAAAGTTGTACGATATTACTGGTATCGAGAACTGGGGTTGGAGTGCCGTAATGGTTGCTTCGCAGAAAAGTTGTACGATATTACTGGTATCGAGAACTGGGGTTGGAGCGCCGTAATGGTTACTTCGCAGAAAAGTAGTACGACATTACTGGTATCGAGAACTGGGGTTGGAGTGCCGTAATGGTTACTTCGCAGAAAAGTTGTACGATATTACTGGTATCGAGAACTGGGGTTGGAGTGCCGTAATGGTTGCTTCGCAGAAAAGTTGTACGATATTACTGGTATCGAGAACTGGGGTTGGAGTGCCGTAATGGTTGCTTCGCAGAAAATTAGTACGATATTACCGGTATCGAGAACTGGGGTTGGAGTGCCGTAATGGTTACTTCGCAGAAAAGTAGTACGACATTACTGGTATCGAGAACTGGGGTTTGGTCGCCGTAATGGTTACGTAAATAAAGAACCATTACAAGTACCACACCGGGACATCCACTGAGTGGCAGCAGATGGCCTTTCAGATGAATTACTCCATCGGATATGTGACCATTGCCGTGGACGGCGTGAAACGCCCTGCAACAACATTGGTGTCCAAAATTCAATCAATAAACGCAGTTTCCCCGTCCTATGTCTAATTCACGATGTAATCATATGATCGTGTTCTGCACTTAAGATGGCATTCCGGTCCACGGACAACCACGCGAACCATGACGTCAGGGCACCTGCAAAACGAGGTAGTGGCTGCCGGGTAGCCTCACATCCACAATCGCTGTGTACACAGTCACAGACGGTGCAGTATGGCACAGAGAATATGCCTACCAGGCTCCCTGCGGCGGAGGGCGATGTAGACAATGGAAGCAGGACAGTTGCAAGCTGATGTGGGCCGATGGCTTAATCGGAATCGTTCTGAAACTTCCTGGCAGATTAAAACTGTGTGCCGGACCGAGACTCGAACTCGGGACCTTTGCCTTTCGCGAGCAGTCCTCTCGCAGGAGAGCTTCTGTAAAGTTTGGAAGGTACGAGGCGAGGTACTGGCGGAAGTAGAGCTGTGAGGACGGGGCGTGAGTCGTGCTTGGTAGAGCACTTGCCCGCGAAAGTGAAGAGTGGAGAGTGAATGGCTCTGAGAACTATGGGACTTAACTTCTGAGGTCATGAGTCCCCTAGAACTTAGAACTACTTAAACCTAACTAACCTAAGGACATCACACACATCCATGCCCGAGGGAGGATTCGAGCCTGCGACCGTAGCGGTCACGCGGTTCCAAACTGAAGCGCTTAGAACCGCACGGCCACACTGGCCGGCCTGGAGAGTGATTCTCGACGGATTCGCATCAAGAGGAAACGTGGAACACGATTTCGGTACCCAAAAATTGTGGAAAGGGGCCAACATCGAGGAGGATCCCTCCTACATAACAGAACGCAGCATGTCATTCTCAATGGAGAGAAGTCTTCCGAAGTAAGAGTGATTTCAGGTGTGCCGCAGGGGAGTGTCGTAGGACCGTTGCTGTTCACAATATACATAAATGACCTTGTGGATGACATCGGAAGTTCACTGAGGCTTTTTGCAGATGATGCTGTCGTGTATCGAGAGGTTGTAACAATGGAAAACTGTACTGAAATGCAGGAGGATCTGCAGCGAATTGGCGCATGGTGCACGGAATAGCAATTCAATCTCAGTGTAGAAAAGTGTAATGTGCTTCGAATACATAGAAATATAGATCCCTTATCATTTAGCTAGAAAATAGCAGGTCAGCAACTGGAAGCAGTTAATTCCATAAATTATCTGAGAGTACGCATTAGGAGTGATTTAAAATGGAATGATCGTATAACGTTGATCGTCGGTAAAGCAGATGCCAGACTGAGATTCATTGGAAGAATCCTAAGGAAATGCAATCCGAAAACAAAGGAAGTAGGTTACAGTACGCTTGTTCGCCCACTGCTTGAATACTGCTCAGCAGTGTGGGATCGGTACCAGATAGAGTTGATGGAAGAGATAGAGAAGATCCAACGGAGAGCAGCGCGCTTCGTTACAGGATCATTTAGTAATCGCGAAAGCGTTACGGAGATGATAGATAAACTCCAGTGGAAGACTCTGCAGGAGAGACGCTCAGTAGCTCGGTACGGGGTTTTGTTAAAGTTTCGAGAACATACCTTCACCAGAGAGTCAAGCAGTATATTGCTCCCTCCTACGTATATCTCGCGAAGAGACCATGAGGATAAAATCAGAGAGATTAGAGCCCACACAGAAGCATATCGACAATCCTTCTTTCCACGAACAATACGAGACTGGAATAGAAGGGAGAACCGATAGAGGTACTCAGGGTACCCTCCACCACACACCGTCAGGTGGCTTGCGGAGTATGGATGTAGATGTAGATGTGGATGGTGTGGGCAGAGACTCAAGCCTTCTTCATGAAATAGTGTGGGTGAATCGGCAAGATCCAACTGCTGTCAGGTATCGTGACGAGGTCTTGGGACCTCATTTGCGGTTGTTGCGAGGTGCTGTGGGCCCAGACATCGTAGTGCTGGGCGATAGTGCACGGTATCATAAATCACTGGTGGCTGATGTATTCTTGGAAACGGATGAGCTGTACTCATGGCTTGGTCTGCTCGCTCTCCCGATTTGAATCCCGTACAGCACGTCTGGGATACACTTGGCAGGCTGCTTGCATCACGTTAGCGTCCACCAACCACTCTCATAAAATGCGAGCAAATCTGTAGAAAGACTGTGCTTTATTGCCTCAACATGAGACTGATGACATAATTCACAGTATGCTCTGTTTTCGTCAGGCCAGTATTGTTGCCAGAGGTGGTCAACCCCATGCTGAGCACATTAACGAGTTGTCGAAATGTTTGTGCAGATCTGTTAAGTTGGAAGAAACGAAGAACATTTTTGTCTACCGTTATCCATGTTGCAGTTGTTTACGGTCTGTAGTCATGAGATTGTTTCTACTATAACCTGTTTATACTGTTTTGTGACAAAATAAACGCAACCTTGCAAAATTTCCGTTTGCTGCTTTAATTTTGAACACCAGTGTAGGAGGGAGCGTTATGGTCTGAGGAACGTTTTCATGGGGTTTCCTGAGTGATTTTGTCATTCTCGAAGGCATAATGAATCAACACAAGTATGCCTCTTCCTTGGGAACCATCTCCAACTTTACACGCAGTTTGTTTTTCCTCAGCACGGTGGCATTTATCAGCAGGACAACGTAAGTTTGGCACAGCTCACATTGTACGTGTGTGGTTCGAAGGGCCCCAGCATGAGTTTACCGCACTCCACTGGCCACCAAACTCCCCAGATTTCAAACAGTCGAGAATCTATGGGAGCACCTCACTCAGGCTGTTCTCGTCATGGATCCTCAGCCATGAAACGAAGCGTAGCTGGCCACGGAGCTGGAGTCGGGATAGCTCCACATCCCTCCCAGTATCTTCCAGAACGTCACTGACTCTCTTCCACGCTATTGACAGGAGAATCATTAGTTAGTTTCTTTTGCGGAACATATAGCAATTGAAATCTTCCTATTATGTGTATCTCTGCTTCTTACATTTAGTCCACTACTTTATCCCTTGAACTGTACTTGCTGATCTTCTGGGTTACTTCAAGAAATTCGTTGTTAAATATGTTAGCTACCTGACAGCTGTGATTCATTATTTGGCTGTTTTCCTTAACTCATTTCCTGGTTGCTCTTTCAGCTGCTTCCAAATAGCTTTGTTTAATTACCTATGATAATAATTTCAGTCGTTATACAGAATTTCCTTTTTTTTAATCAGTTTTCTTAGCACAGTATTCCTCGTAATATGAAATCAATCCTGCATCTCTCTTTAGTGTAATCATTTCATACAATTTCCTTCTCTTTCGATATGATATTTGGATTCATTTTATAATCCTCGGATTCTGACGACTTATTGATGTCATACTTTTTTTTAAGGGAAGCCGATGTTAAAGATTGACGAAACTCATGTGTACAACACCGTGAGTGATGAGTTGTATCATACACAATTGAAACTTGACTAGCAAACACTTTTAATAATACTGCAGGTTTCAGGCCATCTGACCAGCAAGATCGAGAGTCACAGGAAAACTGCTATGCAGCGAATGGAAGTAATGCATAGAAGAAAGCTTAGTCAACTCAAAACATCCAAATCAGAATACAGTTAGTCTGAACACAACCAATGAAAACCGAACACGCAATTTCTATACAAGTTTTGTGAACCTCACTGACAAGTAAATAAGCACTAAAGAAGACAAATGATGGAGAAACGAATAACATATAATGTCAATCCAAAATGTATGTGGATTACATAGAAAATCTAACTACAGAAGCAGAGAGTTTTTTGACATTGGATGATAGAAGAGAAAACAACAGTATTAACACTGGAATAACTAACAAACTAGTAAAAAAGAAGTCTATAACATAACAGCAGATGTGAAAACACAACAGTGGAGAAACAATGCAAACACAGACTCTGCAACAACTGGTAAACTTAGGGAAAAACTTCAAAATGAGAAAGTCATTACTTCAAAAGCAGACAAAGGGAACACAATTGTACAATAAATTGAAAATGCACAGGAATGAATTTCACAAAATTGTATTACAAAATTAAAATCAAACGGAGCAAACATAATCCAAAGTAAAAATGTAAGCCAACATACTGGACGACACAGAGAAAGAGTAACTGCTACAGAAGGATCCCTCTAATCCCGTCCGCCAGTGCCAAACCAAATGTTCCACTCCAATCTATAAAAAACATCAGAAAAGCTGCTATTAGTAATGTACTAGGGGATATACTAAATTAATGGCTCAAAACTTCAGAACACAAGAAAACTAAACTTTTAAATCAGTATACAAGGTACACAACACCTAAAGTATGAAAACTACATACAAAGCAACACTTCCGTTATTCAACAGAGAAAGTATGTCTTTTAATATACCAATAACAGAGGTAATAGTGTAGCAAAAGAGCTTGCAGTGATCTCGAGACATTGTTTTGTAACATCAGATAACATGGAAATTACCAGTCAGGTCGCCCCACGTTGGGCGCCAAAAATGTAGTGAAATGTGAATTCTTCTCTCTGCTGTCGGACGTGAAATGACGAGCAGATGATTGATGAGACTGTTCCACGTTAGAAGCCAACAAATAACTGATATCAGTAAGTAAATGAAATAAAAGTCAAATGGTTCATAGCTACGGGTTTCATGTAAGAATATAAAAGATTGTTTGTATGATCAAGATATGAAAGAAATGTATTTTTTTTCGTCCTGTTTACAAAGGCAGCAGAGGATGAAGTAGGTAAAAAGACGAGGGCTAGTAGAAATCCTTGGGTAACAGAAGAGATACTGAATTTAATTGATGAAAGGAGAAAATACAAAAATGCAGCTAGTGAAGCAGGCAAAAAGGAATACAAACGTCTCAAAAATGAGATCGACAGGAAGTGCAAAATGGCTAAGCAGGGATGGCTAGAGGACAAATATAAGGATGTAGAGGCTTATCTCACTACTGCCTACAGGAAAATTAGACCTTTGGAAAATATCAAGAGCTCAGATGAAAACCCAGTTCTAAGCAAAGAAGGGAAAGCAGAAAGGTGGAAGGAGTATATAGAGGGTCTATACAGGAGCGATGTTCTTGAGGACAATATTATGGAAATGGAAGAGGAGGTAGATGAAGATGAAATGGGAGATATGATACTGCGTTAAGAGTTTGACAGAGCACTGAAAGACCTAAGTCGAAACAAGGCCCCGGAGTAGACAACATTCCATTAGAACTACTGACAGCCTTGGGAGAGCCAGTCCTGACAAAACTCTACCATCTGGTGAGCAAGATGTATGAGACCGGCGAAATTCCCTCAGACTTCAATAAGAATATCATAATCCCAATCCCAAAGAAATCAGGTGTTGACAGACGTAAAAATTACCGAACTATCAGTTTAATAAGTCATAGCTGCAAAATACTAACGCGAATTCTTTACAGTCGAATGGAAAAACTGGTAGAAGCCGACCTCGGGGAAGATCAGTTTGGATTCCGTAGAAATGCTGGAACAAGTGAGGCAATACTGACCCTACGACTTATCTTAGAAGAAAGATTAAGGAAAGGAAAACCTACGTTTCTAGCATTTGTAGATTTAGAGAAACCTTTTGACAATGTTGACTGGAATACTCACTTCCAGATTCTGAAGTTTTGCAGGGGTAAAATACAGGGAGCGAAAGGCTATTTACAATGTGTACAGAAAGCAGATGGCAGTTATAAGAGTCGAGGGACATGAAAGGGAAGCTGTGGTTGGGAAGGGGGTGAGACAGGGTTGTAGCCTCTCCCCGATGCTATTCAATCTGTATATTGAGCAAGCAGTAAAGGAAACAAAAGAAAAGTTCGGAGTCGGTATTAAAATCCATGGAGAAGAAATCAAAACTTTGAGGTACGCCGATGACGTTGTAATTCTGTCAGAGACAGCAATGGACTTGGAAGAGCAGTTGAACGGAATGGACAGTGTCTTGAAAGGAGGGTATAAGATGAACATCAACAAAAGCAAAACGAGGATAATGGAATGTAGTCGAATTAAGTCGGGTGATGCTACGGGAATTGGATTAGGAAATGAGACACTTGAGTTTTGCTATTTGGGGAGCAAAATAACTGATGATGATGGTCGAAGTAAAGAGGATATAAAATGTAGACTGGCAATGGCAAGGAAAGCGTTTCTGAAGAAGAGAAATTTGTTAACATCGAGTATAAATTTAAGTGTCAGGGGTCGTTTCTGAAAGTATTTGTATGGAGCGTAGCCATATATGTAAGTGAAACATGGACGATAAATAGTGTAGACAAGAAGAGAATAGAAGCTTTCGAAATGTGGTGCTACAGGAGAATGCTGAAGATTAGATGGGTGGATCACATAACTAATGAGGAGGTATTGAATAGAATTGGGGAGAAGAGGAGATTGTGGCACAACTTGACTAGAAGAAGGGATCGGTTGGTAGGACATGTTTTGAGGTATCAGGGGATCACCAATTTAGTACTGGAGGGCAGCGTGGAGGGTAAAAATCGCAGAGGGAGACCAAGAGATGATTACACTAAGCAGACTCAGAAGGATGTAGGCTGCAGTAGGTACTGGGAGATGAAGACGCTTGCAAAGGATAGAGTAGCATGGAGAGCTGCATCAAACCACTCTCAGGACTGAAGACCACAACAACAGCTGTTTACACAAGCCAAAACAAAATGATGAATATCAGGGCCGATTTGACTGGGCGTGGACACGACTCAGTGATCAAGTGGAAGGAGGGGGAGACGAATCGTCTCACCATTATTCGTTATCGTTCGTCGTGTACTGCTGTCGGCGGCAGGCGCTGCGTTGGTTAAGCGCGTCGTCTCGGAGCTCTGAGGCGCGAGCCGGCTGCCCTGCATCAGCAATCGCGGCTTTGCGGCAGGGCCCAGGTACGATCTTCGCGTTGTCTGCCCGTTGTCGGTCGCGTGGCCGAACCTGTACTATCGCGGCGTCGGAAGGCGGGTGTTGGCAATGAGTGGAAGTGCGCCCATGTCCCCTCTCTCCCGCAGTGTCTCTACGACTCCCCACTGTCTTCTCATCCCCAACTCAGCTCAACTCCTCTTCGAAATATTCTTCCTTTCAGCGATGTCATTGCCGGACTAAACTTTCAATGCAGCCCAATGACAGATCGCCGTATCATAGCCACGCCTCTCCATGCGGGGTGGAAATTTCCTACACTACTGGCAGTTAAAATTGCTACACCACGAGGATGACGTGTTACAGACACGAAATTTAACCGACAGGAAGAAGATGCTGTGATATGGAAATGATTAGCTTTTCAGAGCATTCACACATGGTTGGCGCCGGTGGCGACACCTACACCGTGCCGACATGAGGAAAGTTACAACCGATTTCTCATACACAAACAGCAGTTGGCAGGCATTCCCTGGTGAAACGTTGTTGTGATACCTCGTGTAAGGAGGTGAAATGCGTACCATCACGGTTCCGACTTTGATAAAGGTCGGATTGTAGCCTATCGCGATTACGGTTTATCGTGTCGCAACATTGCTGCTCGCGTTGGTCGAGATCCAATGACTGTTAGCAGAATATGGAATCGATGGGTTCAGGAGGGTGATACGGAACGCCGTGCTGGATTCCAACGGCCTCGTACCACTAGCAGTCGAGATGACAGGCATCTTATATGCATGGCTGTAACGGATCGTGCAGCGTTGTCTCGATCCCTGAGTCAACACATCGGGACGTTTACAAGACAACAACCATCTGCACGAACAGTTCGACGACGTTTGCAGCAGCATGGACTATCAGCTCGGGGACCATGGCTGCGGCTACCCTTGACGCTGCATCACAGACAGGAGCGCATGCGGTGGTGTACTCAACGACGAACCTGGTTGCATGAATTACAAAACGTCATTTTTTCGGATGAATCCAGGTTCTGTTTACAGCATCATGATGGTCGCATCCGTATTTGGCGACATCGCGGTGAACGCACATCGAAAGCGTGTATTCATCATCGACAGCGTGGCGTATCACCCTGCGTGATGGTATGGGGTGCCACTGGTTGCACGTCTCGGTCACCTCTGGTTCGCATTGACGGCACTTTGTACAGTGGACGTTACATTTCAGATGTGTTACGACCCGTGGCTCTACCCTTCATTCGATCCCTGCAGAACCCTACATTTCAGCAGGATAATGCACGACCGCATGTTGGAGGTCCTGTACGGGCCTTGCCGGATACAGAAAATGTTGGACTGTTGCCCTGGCCAGCACATTCTCCAGATCTCTCACCAATTGAAAACGTCTGGTCAGTGGTGGCCGAGCAACTGGCTCGTCACAATACGCAAGTCGCTACTCTTGATGAACTGTGGTATGGTGTTGAAGCTGCATGGGCAGCTGTACCTGTACACGCCATCCAAGCTCTGTCTGACTTAATGCCCAGGCGTATCAAGGCCGTTATTACGGCCAGAGGTGGTTGTTCCGGGTACTGGTTTCTCAGGATCTATGCACCCAAATTGCGTTAAAATGTAATCACATGTCAGTTCTAGTATAATATATTTGTCCAATGAATACACGTTTATCATGTGCAATTCTTCTTGGTGTAGCAATTTTAATGGCCAGTAGTGTATTTCGCGTGGGCTGGCGTGTGCCTCGTAAATTGACATCTTTCTCACGATTTCACATTCTTGTTTTCCTGGATTCCGAGGCTGTCGGGGGAGCAGCTACACAACACTTCTTTACAACCGCTCTCTCCCCGTGAGCTCTGGACAGACTCACGTTTGGGCTCCATCTCAAAATCTTCCGGCACCCGTGATCTATAAGGAATGTCATCATCATCGAGAATAACATCTTCTTAAGAATGATGGCTTCTTTCACATGGTTCCCTGCGCCAATACTCCACGCTTCTTGTACTCTCCTCCCTGTGCCCCTGGGGTGCTGCAATTGTCGGCACGTTTCTGCTATCTAAGGCAGGTAAACTGACTGCCACCTTGCCGGAGGCACTCAGATGCTTTCACGCTTACATCATTGGCGTTCCGTCCTAATGGCTGCAGGTGTGCATCAGTTCTCTGCGCGCTTCATGTTGTCAGTCAGGCCCTCTGAAACGTGTCCCTCCCTGAGCCACGCGAGGAAGTCCGCCCGACTTCCCGCTGAGTGCTTACAGAATGACTGCTGATTCTCTGGAGAACCATTTATTTCTGAAGGCATTGTGGTTTGCATCAAACTTAGCAGTAAGAGCAGCTGAATCGCCTGCATATAGACCGAAGTGCTAAGGAAACTAGCATAGGCATGCGTATTCAAATACAGAGATACGTAAACAGGCAGAATAAGGCGCTCCGATCGGCAATGACTATATAAGACAACAAGCGTCTGGTGCAGTTGTCAGATCGTTTACTGCTGCTACAATGGCATGTTATCAAGATGTAAGTGAGTTCTAACGTAGTGTTATAGTCGGAATGATCGAACACAGCATCTCCGAGGTAGCGACGAAGGGATTTTCCCTTATGGCCATTTCTGAGTGCTCCGTGAATATCAGGAATCTGGTAAAACAGCAAATCGGCGACATCGCTGCGGCCGAAAAAGATCCTGCAAGAACGACGACTGAAGACAGTCGTTCAACGTGACAGAAGTACAAACTTTCCGCAAATTGCTGTATATTTCAATGCTGGGCTCAACAAGTGTTAGTGTTAGCGTGGGAACCATTCGACGGAGTGTCGTCGATATGGGCTTTCGGAGCCGAAAGCCCACTCGTATACCCTTCATGAGTGCACGCCTCGCCTGGAGCCTTCAACAGAGACAGTGGACTGTTGATGACTGGAAAAATGTTGGCTTACGTACGTGTCACCTGTCAGAGTGGCATCTAGACCTCAAATTGTATCTCTTTGGGGGCTCTCCCCAGGTTGTCCGGCTCCCTCCTCCTCATCGGCCGCTCCCGCCGAGTTTGCGAAAGTGGCCGCAATCGGACATATTACAAACTGGAAACAAACAACAAATTTCCTGGTCAACAGATTAATGGAATATTCACATTACTCCGACTGTTTATAACAGAACAAAACTGCTTTCAATTCAGTAACGAATTTCATTCAAAACTAATTATTAAAATCAATAGAAAAATAGCATGATGATAAATTAAGTTTTTAGATATAACAAGCAAACCGAAATACACCAAGCACAAATTTGAAATTTACTGCTGCCCCACGACATCTGACAGAATTATACACTAAATCCTGTCTGCATAAAAGGCACATACGCACACACTAACACCGCACACAGCCGATTGCCTTTATACTGACGTCCCCCCCCCCCCCCCCCCCCCCATCCTCCTGAAACGTTGATGTCTTGTTATATACGGTACTGCTGACATCAAATGCTATATCATTTGACTGCATTTGTTGGTGTATAGGATCTCAGATTATTGCGTACACATTGTGCACATCTATACCAGCCGACAATGTTAATTTTTCTAGAAATATCCACAACTTAATGCTGATTCCCGCTCCTGTATATAAATGCTAACAAACAAACAAACAAATACACACGTATATACACACAGGCACACACGCATGCGCGCGCGCACACACACACACACACACACACACACACACACACACACACATACACATACAGACACACACACACACACACACACACACACACACACACACACACACACACACACACAAACAGAGAGAGAGGGACGAAAATAATGTGCAATCCTGAGACTGGCACAAATAAGGCAAGAGAAACCAAGTGAAAAAACACACAACAGCAACAAATCATTGTATTTGTAAGCAAAATCTGCAGTTCTTGCAGTTGCAACCGAAATAAACCGGGCCAAAGGGGGTGAAATCCCTATATATCTCAAGTTAATAAACGGTATTTGTAGCTGTAACAGTTAATAGAAAACAGTCATCGTCGTTTTTTGGGGAACTCCTAACTTGCAGTGGCTCTCAAAAGAATTGAGAGAATCAGCTCCATCAAATTTGCCGCAACTTCTTCATACCGCAGCAAACGATTGCATGCGGCAAGTAATCAGGATGACATGAAGTTTCGATTTTACAATTACATCTTTATTGATTCGACTGGTACATGTTTCACGCACAAAAACTGTTACACTGAGGGAAATGACACCAAGAACCTTGCAGGGCTGTCCATAAATCCGTAAGAGCACGAGGGCATAGACATCTCTTCAGAGCAGCACGTTGCAAGGCATCCAAGATATGTTCAAACGGAGGTGTTCAAACTCAGAACAGTGTTCCCAGAGCCACTCTGCAGCAATTCTGGACGTGTGGGGTGTCTCACTGTCCTGCTGTAATTGCCCGTCCGTCAGAATGCACAATAGACATCAATGGATGCAGGTCATCAGACAGGATGCTTACGTACGTGTCACCTGTCAGGGTAGTATCTAGACCTATCAGGGTTCATATATCACTCCAACTGCACTCGCCCCACACCATTACAGACCCTCCACCAGCTTGAACCCCTGCTGACCTGCAGAGCCAATGGATTCATGATGGTGTCTCCATACCCGCACACGTCCATGCGCTCGATACAATTTGAAACGACACTCGTCCTATCAGCAAACATTTTTCCAGTCATCAACAGTCCACTGTTGGTGTTGAGGGGTCCAGGCGAGGCGTAAGGCTCTGTGTCGTGCACTCATGAAGGGTATACGAGTGGGCTTTCGGCTCCGAAAGCCCATATCGACGATATTTCGTTCAATGGTTCGCACGCTAACACTTGGTGGGCCCATCATTGAAATATACAGCCATTTGCGGAAAGTTTGTACTTCTGTCTCGTTGAGCGACTCTCTTTATTCGTCGTTCTTGCAGGATCTTTTTCGGCTGCAGCGATGTCGCAGATTTGATGTTTTACCAGATTCCTGATATTCATGGTGCACTCATGAAATGGTCACAAGGCAAAATCCCTTCATCGCTACCTCGGAGATGCTGTGTCCTATCATTCGTACGCCGACTACATTAGAACTCACTTAAATCTTGATAACATGGCATTATAGCAGCAGTAAACGATCTGGCAACTGCACCAGACGCTTGTTGTCTTATATAGTCATAGCCGATCGGAGCGCCTTAATCTGCCTGTTTACATACCTGTATTTGAATACGCATGCCTATGCTAGATTTTTGGCGCTTCAGTCTATATGCAGGTGATTCAGCTGCTCCTACTGCTAAGTTTGATGCAACCCACAATGCCTTCCAATAGCACATGAAAGATTGTGATATTCTCTCCCTCGCTGCACGCTGACTATTAGTCTTACAGAAATAAATGGTTCTCCAGAGAATCAGCGAGGAAAGGAATATATGGTAAACGCAGCCAATATGGAGGGAAATGATCGTAAGACATCTCTTAAGTCATCATGAAATAACTCCCATGGTACTAGAGGAAGCTGTAGAGGATATCAACTGTATAGGAAAGAAAAACAGAGATTGGAATACATCCAACAAATATTGGGGGACATAGGTTGCAAGTGTTACTCTAAGATGAAGAGATTTGCACAGAAGAGGGATTCGTGATGTTTCGCATCAAAACAGTCAGAAGAGTGATGACTTAAAAAATAAATAAATAAAACAGTATTTCGCAAAACAAAAGTAAATTTTTTACGTACTTCCACGATAAATTAATAAATATCCTGTGGCAATGGCGTCTGCTTATCGCATAAGTTGGCTACACTACATGTTTCCAGAATCTGTAAGTTATCATTTTTGTTTCCGTTTATTTCGCTTTGGTAAAGTGTTTTATTTATGTCTTATTGAAGGTTTATTGCCTAAGTGTTACAGGTTTTTGTGAGTCTAGATGTTCATTAGTGTGCAATAAATACTAACAGTGCCACACATCAGTATATTTGATAAAAGAAAATTCAGGGGAATCTATTTTACCAATGAAGCAGTCCATACTACTGAGACGAAACTATGTATCAATTTTTTAGGTATGGTTCAAATTTTTGTCTTATCAGTGAAGCTGTTTGTACTGCATCCTAAACCTATCCTACTAATTTGTTGTTCAATTACTTTTAGGTAACCATATTGTTTACATTTTATCACTTCCATTATCCAAGGAGGCGCTTTGATAATTAATAATTTGTTTTGTTATTACATCATAATACACCCCCATAATTTTACATTTAATGATGTATTAAATGCAGAGTTCTATTGCCAAGCAAGTATAATTTCTTTCAAGCTGTTAAATGGCCATTTACAAAAAAGGATTTATTTGTATGTAACCTTTTATCAACAAAACTAATTTAGTAGTTATTTTTCTGAAGTATGTGGATATCAATATAATTAATATACATTCACCTATGAGGCAATAAGACACAATTTTAAATATGACTGACAGCAGGAACCATGAATAAGTTTTCAATTTATGAAGTATACAGCCAACTGGTTGCATAAGTTCATGTTAAAAGGCTGGATCAGTTTTCAGTATCACTAATGGTACAATCTTCAGAAGGAAACTCTCCTAAATGTTTTAAACATATTGCAAAATAAATATATGAAATACGTGATATTATAAAGTGATAAGTTTTTAGATGTTTGTTTTACAATATGTTTAAGGCATTATAAGTGACTTTCCTTCTGAAGGAAATCCCTCTAGTGGTACTGAAACCTGATCAAGGGCTATACAACAAAATTATGCAACTAACTGGATGTTTACTTGTGTACTGATGCAATAAGTTCAAATGGTTCAAATGGCTCTGAGCACTATGGGACTCAACTGCTGTGGTCATCAGTCCCCTAGAACTTAGAACTACTTAAACCTAACAAACCTAAGGACATCACACACATCCATGCCCGAGGAAGGATTCGAACCTGCGACCGTAGCGGTCGCGCGCTTCCAGACTGTAGCGCCTAGAACCGCTCGGTCACTCCGGCCGGCTGCAATAAGTACTAGAAAGAATGGCAAGAGGAAGCTTTAAAATGAAGTAATGCATCGGGATGAAGACTTTGCTTCAGTAATGTTCTGAGGCACATTTCAATATGACTCAAATCTTCATTCACAATTTGTAGCAAGTTGAACATATCACGCTTTAAGCACACATATCTTCTTAAGGTTTTAGTGCTGCCCTATTTCTTTCTATAATTTACAACTTTCTATACCCATGAAGTAGACGAAACCTTTTTGCAGTTTACACTAAATTATAGAGCAATAAAATTTTTAATTAGAAAAAATATTCTTAAACTTAAAATACAATATACAGTAATATTTGTTCTGGTTTATAAGCTTAATGTGCAGAATTAAATAAGTCTAGCAGCTCAGCCAAGATTTTATACACATTTCGTAAAAATTTGTTCTCCTTCGCATGCGTATTAATGGGTTAAATGGTACTCATATTTGAAGAAGCATTTCGGAAAACCTTGTCCATCACTTTTTTATTATTATTTTCTATAAACATCAATACGTCCTAAATGTTTTTGGAAATACTTGCAGTGGTTTAGAAGGTATCCTTAATTAACTGTGATAAACTGCAAAATATGTACGAAAGAAATAGTACTCCATGAAAGAAAAGGGTGCTGATTGACACAAAGCACGGAGCCAAAAAGGTACCCAGTGTCAATATATTAATTGAGACACTTGTATACTTAGTTTGTGCAACAGACATGCAGAAGAAGAAGGAGTAGGAGGAGGAGGAGGAGAGAGAGAGAGAGAGAGAGAGAGAGAGAGAGACGGAATCGAATTGCGAGGTTTTAAGGGCTCAGTGCTGTAGCCATTGCGAGTACTTTTTGGAATATACAAATCTCTGATGCAGAAGGACTTTCGACGACGTCTACTTGAGAATTTTGATAACTGATATACGTTACTTTACCACTTGCTAACATCTATCTATGAGTAGACAAATATGCATAACACGTCGCAGTCGGCCAGTAATGAAAACACAGCAGAAACCAGACAGTGACAATGTGGAGACAACGGAAGAAATCGGTGGCCTTCGTGACTGTACGTGCGGTCCAAGGTTTGAAAGAATGGACTTTACACTCAGTATCTTTATTGCCCGCTGATACGATATTGTTTCTATATCCAGTGATCCCATCAGCCTCTAGCTGAATCCTGCTGACATTGTATACAGCGCCAATAAACTGATCCGGCTTGGAGGAAAGTATGTACTGATCTCTCGAGCGATCTGTTGAGAAAATTCTGGCTAATCCAAGGCAATATCACTGGGAGCATTGAAAACAAATCTGTCGTAACTGACAATGACTGCAAAATATTGACACAGCTGTGCTGTAGTTCTTGAAGACTGTTAGGGCTGTTGCGATACACAATAATTTTGATAGCTTCTCACACAAGGTAATCACACACTAACAAATCAGGTGATCTGCGTCGGCAGCTAGGGCTGCCACCAAACTGACCTCTTCTGACAACTCTCTTAGGCTTGAAGGTTATGTAAACATGCAAAGTTCGGCGGACCTTATGTGCAATTAGTCCATCCCGTTCGAAGTAATTGTAGGTCCTTTCCTCCTCCGTTAATGATGCGACAAATGGGTTCAAAATGTTGGCAATGAAACGCGACGAAAACGATGTCTGATAAAAGAAAATGGGAAAACTAATACGGCGTCCAGACACTGGACTTCATACCCTAAGCTTCTGATTGTGCAAAGGTGTTTCGTGGAAGTCACGTGGATTCTTCGCTGACCAGAACCTGTGATTCTGTGAGCTGACATAACCTCTTAGATGAATCCAGGCTTCATCAGACATAGAGAACAGATCCATGTCCAAACCATTCATTGTTATCTCAATGAACAGCCACTCACAAAACTATAGGCGCTGACGAGCATCTGCTGGTTTTAATGCTTGAACAACAGACACTCGGATGGGATGCATGTACAGTTTAGGTAGAGTACTCATAAGCACGATCAACTTGATATGCCAGTCTCTTGCGACAGGCGTTGGGTTGATCTGGTAGGACTCTGAAGCATTTTCTGGTCAGCAGCAGCCACATTTTCTGGTGTGTGCGCACGTTTTGGAATTTTTTCTACTTATTCAAAACAGATCCTGTCTGCTGCCATTTTCGGACTAATTTGCTATTTTGACACCATTAAAACAACTAACCACACCATTTCCACAACTTTGTTGTCACATAGCTTTCCACAACGAACACCTACTGCTCCACTGTAAGTACCACCATCCCCTTTGCACTGCTCCACTCACACTGACATAGCTCACACTACGCTCTGAACTGGATTATGTGGCGGGTGTACACATGGTGCGTACATCACGATTGTGAGTATATGCATACATTCACGTCCAATCTTATTCACTCGACCAAGCCATTTTTATTTGTTATATATATGTCTGTGTTTTGTGTATATAGTGTGATTCAGCTCCCACTACCAGAGAATTTCATGCGACCCACGATGCTTTCAGATACGACGAACACGATTTTCATCTGTGGCTTGATGTGCCAAACTATTAATCCTACAGAAAAAACGAACAGGAGAATTTCATAGGAAAATTAATGTAGAACAATTCTGCACTGAAGTGCGTTTCCGCTAGAGATCGTAGTTTTCGAATTATGCAAGAAAAATGAAGAAAACGGACATTCAAAGGCGTTTTTCTTGAATAGCTCGAATACAATGGACTCCACCACTATAGTATCGCAGTACAAAATGTAACTACATTAAATTTCCTACAAAAAGATCCTGCTCATTTTTTATGTTGGGCTAATAGCATGTAGCGAGCGAGAAAACATGAAAATCTCGTAAGTCGTTTTTTAAGGCGTCGGAGTCGCAGGTTCGACGTGTGTGATGTCCTTAGATTAGTTAGGTTTAAGCAGATCTACGTTCTAGGGGACTGATGACCTCAGCAGTTAAGTCCCATAGTGCTCAGAGCCATTTGAACCATTTTTTAAGGCGTTGGAGGTTGGATTAAACCCAAAAAGGGGGCAGCTGAATCGCCCTCTATAGCAAAGAGTCAAAACATTATGATCAGCTGCTTAATAACAAGGTTATCCACCTAAGGAACATTATACAGGCGCGGTTATGCGTGGTCAGGGATGCAACAACTCTTTGGTAGATACGTGGCGCCAGATATCTGTGTACAGGATACACGACTCCCATAAATTACGGGACCGTAGTTTGTGGGTGTGGATATGACACTTCAGTAGCATCCCATATATTTCTATTGGCTTCAGTGCGGGTGAATATGGTGTCCAACACGTCAAGGTAGAGTAGAAGACGAATGAGTAGCTTTAAACAATGAAGTCAACAGAGGATCAAACAAGTAGAAAGACAAGGCCTACTGGGAATCCTTGAATAACACAAGAGATATTGAATTCATCTGATGAAAGGAGAAAATTTAAAAATACAGGAAATGAAGCAGGCTAAAGAAAATACAAACGTTTGAAAATGAGATTCACAGGAAGTGTGAAATTACTAAGCGGGAATGGCTAGAGGGCAAATGTAAGGATTTAGAAGCATATTTCAGTAGGAGAAAGACAGATATTGCCTACAGGAAAATTAAAGGGGACTTTTCGGAAAATAGAAGCTGCTGTATGAATATCAAGTCATAAGCAAAGAAGCTGAAAGATGCAAGGAATATATAAAGGGTCTGTACAAGGAAGTTGAGCTTGAAAGCAATATTATAGAAAGGGAAGAGGACATATATGAAGATGAGCTGGGAGATACGATGCTGTGTGAAGAAATTGACAAAGCTCTGAAATATCTAAGTTGAAACAAGGCCCCAGGGGTAGACGATATTCCCTCAGAACTACTGATAGTGTTGGGAGAGCTAGCAAAGGCAAATCTCTTCCATCTGGAGCGCTAGATGTATGAGACGGGCGAAGTGCCCTCAGGCTTCAAGAAGAATGTGGTAATTCCAATTCCAAAACAAGCAACTGCTCACAGGTGCGAAAAGTACCGAGTAATCAGTTTAATAAAACACGGTTGCTAAATACTGAGACGAATCCTTTACAGAATGGCGAAAGTAGTAGAAGCTGACCTCGGGGAAGATCAGTTTGGGTTCCGGAGAAGAGAAGGAACACGTGAGGCAATACTGACCCTACAAGTTATCTTAGAAGATAGGTTAAGGAAAGGCAGACCTACGTGTACAGCACTCGTGGCTTTAGAGGAAGCTTTTGAAAATGTTGACTTGAAGAGTCTCTTCGAAATTCTGAAGGCAGCAGGAGTAAAATACAGGGAGCGAAAGGTTATTTACAACTTTTACAGAAACCAGATAGCAGTTAAAAGAGTCGAGGGGCATGAAAGGAAAGAAGTGGTTTAGAAGAAGTGAGACAGGGTTGTAGCCTGTCCCAGATGTTATTCAACAGCAGTAAAGAAAACCAAAGAAAAATTTGGAGTACGAATTAAAGTTTAGGGAGAAGAAATAAATATTTGAGGTTTGCGGATGACACTGTGATTCTGTCAGAGATAGCAAAAGACTTGGAAGAGCTGTTGAATGGAATGGAAAGTGTCTTGAAAGGAGGATACAAGATGAACATCAACAAAAGCAAAACGAGGATAACTAAATGTAGTCGAATTAATTCATGTGATGCTGAGGGTATTGAATTATGAAACGAGACAATGAAAGTAGTAGACTTTTTTGCTATTTGGACAGAAAAATAGTTGTTGATGGACGAAGTAGAGAGGATATAAAAGGTAGACTAGCAATGACAACAAAATCATTTCTGAAGAAGAGAAATTTGTTAACATTGGATATAGATGTAAGTGTTAGGAAGTCTTTTCTGAAGGTATTTGTCTGGAGTGCAGCCTTGTATGGATGTGGGACATGGACGTAAACAGTTTAGATTGAAAGAGAATAGCAGCTTTCGAAATGTGGTGATACAGAAGAATGTTGAAGATTAGACGCATCGATCACATAACTAATGAGGAGGTACTGAATAGCACTGGGGAACAACGAATGCGTGGCAAAAGTTGATACAAAAGAAGGGGTCGGTTGATAGGACGCATTCTGAGAAATCAAGGGATCACCACTTTGGTACTGGAGGGAAGTGTGTATGGTAAAAATCGTAGAGGGAGACCAAGAAATGAATATAGTAAGCAGATTCAGAAGGATGTGAGTTGCCGTAGTTATTCGGACCTTAAGAAGCTCGCACAAGATAGAGTAGCATGGAGAGATGCATCAAAACAGTCTTCAGACTGAATACCACAACAACAACATCAATAACAACAACATCAACGGGGCTTCGCCATCATGCACCTCAAACCACTGTAGCACGATTCTGGGTTTGCAACGCACACATTTATCATGCTGGAAGATATCATCACCGTCGGGGATGACATTAAGCGTGAAGGGATTCAGGCGGTCGATAATAACGCTCACGTAGTACATCAACAGCTTTCCAGTAAATGTTCACAGCAATAACACACAAACACCCATCCAACTTTGTCGTTCTCAGCGCTAGGTCATAACAACCTATAGTTCCTCCGATGAGGTGTGGGCGTCCAACACATTGTTGTCTAATCGTGGTACCATCATCTTTCGATAAGTATTCATGACGGTAGCAGACGAACTGCGGAGCAGCTTCGCTGTTTTCGAGAGGCTTGTTCTCAGGTGCCAGCCGTAACAATCTGCCCTTTGCCAGAGTCGCTCATGTCGGTGCATTTCCCGTTTGCTGTCTGTATCGCCGGCCGCGGTGGTCTAGCGGTTCTGGCGCTGCAGTCCGGAGCCGTGGGACTGCTACGGTCGCAGGTTCGAATCCTGCCTCGGGCATGGATGTGTGTGATGTCCTTAGGTTGGTTAGGTTTAAGTAGTTCTAAGTTCTAGGGGACTTATGACCTAAGATGTTGAGTCCCATAGTGCTCAGAGCCATTTTGCTGTCTGTATCGTCTGTAGAACGAGTCCTCATTCGTGTCTGCTCCGCTTATGCTGGTGAACGTTAGTAAAACCGACAGCCGCAGAGACAGATTTCTGACTGGAGAGGAGGAAATGAGGTCAGTGAAGTGAAGTGGGAAGAAGATAAGGATTTCTGGTCAGATAAGTATAGGGTATATCAACATCAGTAGAAAATGGTATAACGGGATTCGTTATGGATAGCAAGGTAGGGCAGAGAGTGTGTTACTGTGAACAGTTAAGTGATAGGGTTGTTCTTGACAGAATCGACAGAAAAGCAACACCGACAACGATAGTTCCGGTATATATGCCAACGTCGCAAGCTGAAGAGATAGAAAAAAGTATATGAGGGTAGTAAAAGGGTAGTACAATACGTAAAGGAAAAAGTAAATCTAATAGTCATGGAGGACTGAAATGCAGTTGCAGGGGAAGGAGTAGAAGAAAAGGTTACGGTAGAATACGGTCTTGGGACAAGGAATGAAAGAGGAGAAAGACTAATTGAGTTCTGTAACAAGTTTCAGCTAATAAGAGCGAATACTCTGTTCAAGTATCACAAGAGGAGGAGGTATACTTCGGAAAGACCTAGTGATACGGTAAGATTTCAGTTAGATTACGTCGTGGTTAGACAGAATTCCGAAATCAGATACAGAATTGTAAGGCGTACCAGGAGCAGAGATAGGCTCAGATCGCAATATAGTAGTGATGAAGGCTAGGCTGAAGTTTAGGAGATTAGTCGGGAAGAATCAGTACCCAAAGAAGTGGGATATGGAAGTAGTAAGAAATGACGAGCTACAATTGAAGTTATCTAAGGTTATAGATACAGCAATAAGGAATAGCTCAGTAGGCAGTACAGTTGAAGAGGAATGGATATCTCTAAAAAGGGGCATCGCAGAACGTGGAAATAAAAACGTAGGTACAAAGAAGGTAACTGCGAAGAAACCGTGGGTAATAGGAGAAATACTTCAGTTGATCGATGAAAGAAGGAAGTACAAAAATGTTCAGGGACATTCAGAAATACAAAAATACAAGTCGCTGAGGAATGAAATAAACAGAAAGTGCAGAGAAGCTAAGACAAAACAGGTGCATGAAAGATGAAAAGAAATGATCGTCGGATGGACTATCTCAGCATACAGGAAAATCAAAAAAGCCTTCGGTGAAATTAAAGGCAAGGGTGGTAATTAACAGCGCTATGGGAAGTCCACTGTTAAATGTCAAGGAGAGAGCGGACACGTGGAAAGAGTACAATAAGGCCTCCATGCGGAGGAAGATTTTGTTGATGTGATAGAAGAAGAAACAGAAGTCGATTTAGAAGAGATAAGGGATCCAGTATCAGAATCAGTGTTTAAGAGAGCTTTGGATGCCTTAAGATCAAATAAGGCAGTAGGGATAGATAACATTCCATCAGAATTTCTAAAATCGTTGGGGGAATTGGCGACAAAATGATTGTTCGCGTTGGAGTGTAGAATTATGAATCTGGCGACATACAATCTGCCTTTCGGAAAAATGTCATCCAGACAATTCCGAAAACTGCAAGCGCCGACAAGTTCGAGAATTATCGCACAATCAGCTTAACAGCTAATGCATCCAAATTGCTCATAAGAATAATGTACAGAAGAACTGAAAAGAAAATTGACGTTGTGTTAGATGACGATCAGTTTGGCTTTAGGAAAGGTAAAGGTACCAGAAAGGCAATTTTGGCATTGCGGCTGGTAATGGAAGCACGACTGAAGAAAAATCAAGATACGGTCATAGGAATTGTCGACCTGGAAAAATCGTTCGACAATGTAAAATGGTACAAGTTGTTCTGAGAAATAGGGATAAGCTACAGGGACATGTGAGTAATACACAATATGTAGAAGAGCCGAGAGGGAATAATAAGATTGGACGATGAAGAATGATTTGCTAGAGTTACAAAGGATGTAAGACAGTGATGTAGTCTTTCGCCCCAACTGTGCAATCTGTACATCGAAGTGGCAATGATGGAAATGAAAGAAAGGTTCAGGAGTGGAATTAAAATGCATGGGCAAAGGATATCAATGATACGATTAGGTGGTGACATTACTATCGTGACAAGAAGTGAGGAACTACTTGATCTGATAAATGGAATGAACAGCCTAATGAGTACAGAATACTGACTGAGAGTAAATCGAATAACAACGAAAGTAACGAGAAGTATCAGAAGTGAGATCAGAGAGAAACTTAACATCGGGATTGGTGGTCGCGAAGTAGACAAGTAACCAATGACGGACGGAGCAAGAATAACATCAAAAGCAGACTAGCACTGGCTAAAAGGGCACTCCTGGCCAAGAGAAGTCTACTAGTATCAAGCATAGGCCTTAAAATGACGACGAAATTTCTGAACATGTGATTTTGGAGCACAGCACCGAATGACATTGAAACATAGACTACAGGAAAACCGGAACAGAAGAGAATCGAAGCATTTCAGATGTGAATGTGGTGCTACAGACGAAAGTTAAAAGTTAGGTGGGGTTATAAGGTAAGGAATGAGGTTCTGTGCAGAATCGGAGAGGAGAGTAATATGTGGAAAACACTAACAAGGAGAAGGGACAGGATAATAGGACATCTGTTAAGACACCAAGGAATGACTTGCATGGCACTAGAAGGAGTAATAGAGTGAAAAACTGTAAAGGAAGACAGAGATTGGAATACATCCAGCTAATAATTGAGGACATAGGTTGCAAGTGCTACTCTGAGATGAAAACGTTGGCGAGCCCCATCAAACCAGTCGGAAGACTGGTGATTAAAAATAAAGGAATAAAAATAAAGGAATAAGAAAAACAAAATATTTGTCCGGAAATGCTGTAACGAATGACAGTTCCTCTGATCACGTGCCATAGTTTTCTTGTGTGTTTTAGCCTTTGTGATTGACGCAGCGTACTGTAAGCAGCAGAATAGTCTACTATTCATATTGGAAACAGACTGAGATGGTGTCTGTGTAGGACCTAGCAGATGGAAACTGTCGAGAGGCAGCCCGGCTGTGCCAAAACGAGTACCCTCATAGACAGCAACCACATCACAATAGATTTCAAGCCCTTTGTGGGCGTTTGTGTGATTATGGGTCATTTCAGAAAGACGAACGTGCAGGGGGCGGCGGGCTGTGCGAACACCAGTTTTGGAGGATATTCAGACCAACCCTAGTACAAGGTCCAGGCAAGCGGGCCGCCAATATTTCTTAAGCCAAAGGATGATGATCATGTATATCTTGCATGACAACTGCTATTATCCCTGTCACCTGCAGTCCCTTTGAGGTCACTTCGAACATCTGTTGTGACGTGGATGCGATGCAGCTCTGTATTGTGTTCCGTGAAGATTTTCTGCTGCTGCACGCACACCGTCCATTTCTCGACACATGTTAATAGGAGCTTTTTTCTCCATTTCCAGGTAGGAATCTGTCCCTGCAATTTGTCCTTTTTTTTTTTTTTTAATGTTCAGCCTTTATACTTACTATTGTCGTTTCATGTGCCCAGAACGCTAGCAGGTGGCATTCAGTTTCAAGGCGGGCAGTGCTTATAACGCTTTTGCTCATAAGTGTAAAAATCAATTGGACGAAGCTGTGTATAGGGAAGCAACAGATTTAGAAACTCGTAAGATAATTCATAGACGCTTGCAGATGATCGAGATCTGGTGTAGAGACTGGTAGCTGAGCTGGAACGTAAATTTACACTACTGGCAATTAAAATTGCTACACCACGAAGATGACGTGCTGCAGACGCGAAATTTAACCGACAGGAAGAAGATGCTGTGATATGCAAATGATTAGCTTTTCAGAGCATTCACACATGGTTGGCGCCGGTGGCGAAACCTACAACGTGCTGACATGAGGAACGTTTCAAACCGATTTCTCATACACAAACAGCAGTTGACCGGCGTTACCTGGTGAAACGTTGTTGTGATGCCTCGTGTAAGGCGGAGAAATGCGTTACATCACGTTTCCGACTTTGATAAAGGTCGGATTGTGGCCTATCGCGATTGCGGCTTATCGTATCGCGACGTTGCTGCTCGCGTTGGTCGAGATCCAATGACTGCTAGCAGAATATGGAATCGGTGGGTTCAGGAGGGTAATACGGAACGCCGTGCTGGATCCCAACGGCCTCGAATCACTAGCAGTCGAGATGACAGATATCTTATCCGCATAGCTGTAACGGATCGTGCAGCCACGTCTCGATCCCTGAGTCAACAGATGGGGACGTTTGCAAGACAACAACCATCTGTACGAACAGTTCGACGACGTTTGAGGCAGCATGGACTATCAGTTCGGAGACCATGGTTGCGATTACCCTTGACGCTGCATCAGAGACAGGAGCGCATGCGATGGTGTACTCAACGACGAACCTGGGTGCACGAATGGCAAAACGTCATTTTTTCGGATGAATCCAGGTTCTGTTTACAGCATCATGATGGTCGTATGCTTGTTTGGCGACATCGCGGTCAACGCACATTGGAAGCGTGTATTCGTCATCGTCATACTGGCGTGATGGTATGGGTGCCATTGGTTACACGTGTCGGTGACTTCTTGTTCGCACTGACGGTACATTGAACAGTGGACGATACATTTCAGATGTGTTACGACCCGTGGCTCTACCCTTCATTCGATCCCTGCGAAACCCTAATAATGTACGACCGCATGTTGCAGGTCCTGTACAGGCCTTTCTCGATACAGAAAATGTTCGACTGCTGCCCTGGCCACCACATTCTCCAGATCTCTCACCAACTGAAAACGTCTGGTCAATGATGGCCGAGAAACTGGCACGTCACAATACGTCAGTCACTACTCTTGATGAACTGTGGTATCGTGTTGAAGCTGCATGGGCAGCTGTACCTGTACACGCCATCCAAGCTCTGTTTGACTCAATGCTCAGGCGTATCAAGGCCGTTATTACGGCCAGAGGTGGTTGTTCTGGGTACTGATTTCTCAGGATCTATGCACCCAAATTGCGTGAAAATGTAATCACATGTCAGTTCTAGTATAATATATTCGTCCAATGAATACCCGTTTATCATCTGCATTTCTTCTTGGTGTAGCAATTTTAACAGGCAGTGGTGTACGTTATGCGATTCATCATGCTTTCCCGGCGACATATCGGCATCTTGAGGTGTCGGGTCAGCGTCATACTCAGGGGGATGCAGCTGCTCCTACCGATGTCGCTTTATGCAAACCTCAATGTTATACCTAGTCTTCAATAACCACGTGCGATATTTTCTTATACTGTCTCTCGCTACGAGAGGATTGTTAGTCGTACAGAAAAAATGAACAGGGTTCTTTTGTAGGAAATGTAATGTATTTTAATTTCGTGCTGGGATACGCTTTTGCTAGAGGCCATACTTCGCGAATAATTCAAGACAAACGTACACTGATCAAGATTTCTTGTATACTGTTCGTGGCCTCCCTCCTACCGCCGTACAAAAATTTGCTACTGCAAGGACTATTTCTCACATTGGGCCTTTTCTGGGCTTCCTTAAGTAATCTCATTACGCCACCGTCTTAGTAGAGCACCAACAAATTACAAAATTGACATTTGGGTAAACTCTGTCTAACAATTTTGTGAATTTTGACAACATAAAATATAGAATTACATCGTTGTATTCGTCAGGTCACCTGACTACGTAACTACTGCGCTTGTAAGGACTATGTTTGGATCGAACTGTCATCGCAATTAGTGTTATCTTAAATTTTACGAAAGTCGTTTTTCTTTCATGACCTTCATGGTCACATTTAACTTAACAATTATAACGAAATAGCCTACTATGGTGGTGGCACAATAACACAACCAACAGGAACCGTAATAGGTCGTAAGTTTTTGCACAATGGTAGGTGGGAGTGGTGCGAACAATATGTTGGGAATCCTCACTGGTGAGGCCTTTTTCCTTGAAAAAACCGAAAACCGTTGCCTCCAGTGAAAACATACCCCAGTTGAAAATAAATTACATTTCATTTATTACAAAAAAGTCTTTAGAGCGAAAAACCAGCAGGTTGCAAATATCTTAAGACATAACAAAGTCTTTGCTATGTTGATTTGAAAATCGGTCTCGGCCCGAAACTATTCATCGAGTGAAAGATTGAAAGAAGTTGTTGGCCTAAGTTATTCCAGCATCCTGGAAGTTCGTAAAAAGGTCTTGTTGGTTTTTTCTATAGGACTATTGACTCGTAGAAAGCGAGAGGATATGAAAATCTCGCGCGTTGTATTTGAAAGTCGTGAGTAGCATTGCGAGTTGCATAAAACCGCATCTGTAGGGGCAGGTGAATCGCCATTTATACGTTGGCCATTAGTTCTCACGAAGGCCGTTCAATAAGTAATGCAAGACATTATTTTTTTCTGAAAGCAGGTTGCGTTTATTCAGGATTTCAATACACCATATTATTCCCACTCTTGTGGCCAAAAAATCCTATTTTTAAGCATAATATCTGTTCAAAGCACCAATCTTACGCCACCGTACTGCAAGGGACTGTATGCATACAAGGAGCCATGTCGGAGCCAAAGTCTTGCTGCATCAGTAACTGTCCCATTGTCCAAGTATTGCTTCCCGTGCATGTACGTCCTCTATTGAGCCAAACAGATGGAAGTCGGAAGTTACGAGATCTGGACAGCAGGGTGGATGAGGAGGAAGAGTCCAATGAAGTTCTGTGAGCTTCTCTTAGGAACTTTTAAGTGTTACAGGGTTTAGGTTAGCATCTCATTTTTGTAGATCAGAAATGGAGAAAGGAGGAGTTGCCACATTCATCAGGAACTGTCATAAATTTAAGAACATAGACATTCATAAATTTTGCCTAGAACAGCATATGGAAGCATGTGCAACAGAATTAGATTTTCACAAAAAATCTTTCATAATATTAAGTGTATATCGAGCACCTGCAGGTAACTTTAATCTGTTTGTAAACCACCTTGAAGCTGTACTGGCCCATTTAACAACCAAAAACAAAGAAATAGTGGTTGCTGGCGATTTCAATGTAGATTTCCTTAAAGACTCTCCCAATAAGAACCTATTTGAGTTAGTAACACTATCATTCAACTTAATTCCCACAGTAAAGTTCCCCACTAGGATAACCACTTGCTCACAAACAGCCATTGATAATATCTTTATAGAAAAGTCAAATGAACAAAATTATATTACAAAACCAATAGTCAATGGCCTCTCAGACCATGACATGCAGTTCCTTTTGTTAAATGTTAATACTGAACAGGATATAAAATCTGTTAAATCTGAGCTCAAGAGGGTAATCAGTAAGCCAAAAATTGATTATTTTAGGACACTCCTCAGAGACATTCACTGGACTGATGTTTACAGTGCTCATGGCATGAATGAAAAATATAACATTTTTGCTAATAAAGTGCTTACCTTATTTGAACACTGCTTTCCCCCAAAACTTACCAAGGTTAGAGCAAAGTCTACAAAGAAGCCATGGATTACTCGAGGAATAGGGGTATCTTGTAAAACAAAAAGAAAACTGTATCTGTCAATCCGAAACATTTCCAATGTTGATGCTATAGCACATTATAAGAAATACTGCAAAATATTAAAGACTGTAATACGGATGTCAAAGCAAATATATTACAAGGAAAAGATAGTCATATCAGATAACAAAATAAAGACAATATGGGATATAGTGAAGGAGGAGACCGGTAGAACCAGACATGAAGAGGAACAAATAGCATTAAGAGTAAAAGATGCATTGGTGACAGATGTGTATAGTGTTGCAGAACTTTTTAACAAACATTTTATAACTGTTACTGAAAAGATGGGGTTGTCAGGTTCGGTAGATGCTGCTATGGATTACCTTAGACCAGACATTTCAAGTAACTTCCATAATATGAATTTGACCCTCACTACCCCAACAGAAATAACGTCCATCATAAAATCTTTAAAATCAAAAACATCTAGTGGGTATGATGAAATATCAACAAAGTTAATTAAAGAATGTGATTCTGAGCTAAGTAACATATTAAGCTATCTGTGTAACCAGTCGTTTATCAGTGGAATATTTCCCGAATGGCTGAAATATGCTGAAGTTAAGCCACTGTTTAAGAAGGGAGATAAAGAAATAGCATCAAATTTCCGTCCAATTTCACTGTTGCCAGCATTCTCAAAAATTTTCGAAAAAGTAATGTACAGTCGTCTTTATAACCATCTTATCTCAAATAACATACTGTCAAAGTCACAGTTTGGATTTCTAAAAGGTTCTGATATTGAGAAGGCTATCTACACTTACAGTGAAAATGTACTTAATTCATTAGACAAAAAATTGCAGGCAACTGGTATATTTTGTGATCTGTCAAAGGCATTTGACTGTGTAAATCACAATATCCTTTTAAGTAAACTAGAATATTATAGTGTAACAGGAAATGCTGCAAAATGGTTCAAATCTTATATCTCTGGCAGGAAACAAAGGGTGTTATTAGGAAAGAGACATGTATCAAGCTATCAGGCATCATCCAACTGGGAACTAATTACATGTGGGGTCCCACAAGGTTCCATTTTGGGGCCCTTACTTTTTCTTGTGTATATCAATGACCTTTCATCAGTAACATTACCAGATGCCAAGTTTGTTTTGTTTGCTGATGATACAAACATTGCAATAAATAGCAAATCAAGTGTAGTCTTAGAAAGATCAGCCAATAAAATATTTGTGGACATTAATCACTGGTTCCTAGCCAATTCTTTGTCACTAAACTTTGAAAAAACACACTACATGCAGTTCAGAACTTGTAAGGGGTGTCCCAAGAGTATATGTCTAACATATGATGACAAGAAGATAGAAGAAGTGGACGGTGTTAAATTCTTGGGATTACAGCTTGATAATAAATTCAACTGGGAGGAGCACACCACAGAACTGCTGAAGCGTCTTAACAAATCTCTGTTTGCAATGCGAATTTTGTCAGACATAGGGGATATAAAAATGAAAAAGCTGGCATACTATGCTTACTTTCATTCCATAATGTCATATGGGATTATTTTCTGGGGTAATTCATCAAGCCAAGCTAAAGTTTTCCGGGCACAAAAACGTGCAGTAAGAATTATATGTGGTGTGAACTCAAGAACATCTTGCAGAAGCCTGTTTAGGGAACTAGGGATACTAACTACAGCTTCCCAATATATTTATTCCTTAATGAAATTTGTCATTAAAAATATATCACTTTTTCAAACCAACAGCTCAATTCATGGAATCAATACTAGAAATAAGAATAATCTTCACAAGGATTTAAAGTCACTTAGTCTTGTACAAAAAGGTGTGCATTATTCAGGAACACACATTTTCAATAACTTGCCAGCAGCCATAAAAAGCTTAACAACCAATGAAATTCAGTTTAAGAGAAGCCTAAAGGATTTATTGGTGGCCAACTCCTTCTACTCCATTGATGAATTTCTTAGGAAAACCAACTGATTTGTATATAAGTACAACATAACTTCTGCACAATTTCAGTGCAGTAATGTGTTCACTGAAAATTTGTGTGTGTGTGTGTGTGTGTGTGTGTGTGTGTGTGTGTGTGTGTAAGTATAATCTAACTTCTGCACCATTTCAGTGCAGTAATGTGTTCATTGTAAATAAGTATTACAGTAGTTGTATTACATGTTTCTTACCTTATAAATAAATAAAAAACTTTTTTATTTTAAATTCAGTGCAATAGTATTTATAAAATGACTCTTAGTGTTCATTAAAAAATGACGATCATTCCACTTGGGACCTGTGGAATGGTACATTAGCTTATTTGTTTTAGTTGTAAATATTTGTCATGTATTGTTGTTTTTCTGACATGTTCCACATCCTGGAGGACCTCCTCACTACGGATCAATTGGAATGAAAGTAAATCTAATCTAATCTAATCTGAAGTCGTTTCTTCAATTTCCTGAGGGTAGCACAATACACTTCGGATTTGATCGCTGCACCATGAGGGAGGAACTCGGACAGAATAACCCCTTGAGATTCCCAGAACACCGTCGCCATGACTTTTCCGGCTTAGTGAGAAACTAAACTTTCTCTCGGAGGAGAGGTGGTGTGGCGCAACTCCATAGTTGCCGTTTTGTGTCCGGTTCGAAGCGGTGAACCTGTGTTTCATCGCCTGTAACGATGTTAGACAAAAACTGTCAAGGTCAGCCGCGTAATGTGTAAGAAATTCCACACAGATTGTCCTTCATTGCTTTTTATGGTCGTCTGTTAGGTGGCGAGGATACCAGCGGGCACACACCTTTGAGTACACCGTCGTGAACAAGTTTGTCAGCAGTACCAACAGACGTCTAGTTGAACAGCGAGGTGTTTGACTGTGATCCGCCTACGACTACGAATGAGAGTGTTCGCACATTGCAACAATGCAGGATTCACAGCCGTGGGTGGCTAGATCGGGAGATCGGACAGGTTTGTGCGAACTTGTGATGATGACAAACTCCTCGCCCAACGACTCACCCTGCTTTTGTTCACAGCAAAGTCACCATAGACATTCTGCAAGCTCCTATGAATATCTCCGATGCTCTGGTTTTCCGCCAAAAGGAACACATGACGGCTCTCTGCTTGGTATGCATCTCCGTTGGAGACGAGATTTTGAAGGTTACGTACCAGGGTGTATCAAAAAGACTAATCCGAATTTTTAAAAAGATCATAACTACTATGTTATTTGAGATATGTGCGTGAACAAGGTACTATTAGAAAGAGCAAACTCCAGAGTTTTACATGGTTCCAGATAGGTAGCAGCAGTGTGCGCACACTTCAGTTCGTGTAAAAATGGTGTCGGGATAAAAGAAAGCGTTTTGTGTTCTAAGTTTTGCTGAGTGTGGGTCAATTAAAACTGTTCAGCGTGACTTTCGCGCTAAGTATGGTGTGGGTCCTCCTACAACAGAGAGCATTAGACGATAGTATGAACAATTCCGAGAAACAGGTTGTTTGTGTAAAGGCAAATCGCCAAGCCGTCCCCGAGCGTCTGACACAGACGTCGAACTCATCCGCCATAGTTTCACAAGGAGTCCGCAGAAATCCGTTTGCCGTGCAGCTCGACAGCTCAACATGCCCCCTATGTCTGTCTGGCGTGTGTTGCATCGACGTTGAAACATCAAACTAGATTCAGCTACTGGAAGCTCTTCGTGGAGGCGACAAACAAGAGCGTGTGTAGTTCTGTAATTTCGTTCTTGGCGAGATGGAGGATGACAGTTTTTTCCACGCTTAATGTTTAGTGACGAGGCAACATTCCATTTAAACGGAAAGGTGAGCCGTCATAATGTCAGAATATGGGATACGGAATAACCACATGGAGCTGCACAACATGAGAGGGACTCTCCAAAATAAAATGTGTTTTGTGCAGTTTCAGGGGAAGAGGTGTATGGTCCATTTTCCTTTGCCGAGAACATTGTTACAGGAAGCACATATCTCGATAGGCTTCAGAACTTTCTTTCCCCGATTTCATTTACCAACAGGACGGGGCACCGCCACACTGGCATCTGGAAGTACGGGAATTTTTAAAGCAAAGGATTACTGAAGGATGGATCCGTCGCACTGGACCAAATGATTTAGTCTTACGTTACCGACCTCCAACGTCACTGCACCTGACAGTGTGTGATTATTTCTTGTGGGGGTTTATAAAATACTATGTTTAAGTCCCTCCGTTACCAACAACAATACATGAAGTGAAACATCGCATAACAGCAGCTGTTGAAGCCGTAACTCAAGACATGGTAGCTGAAGTGTGGGAACGATTTGAATACCATATTGACGTATTCCGTGCACCTCACGGGGGAAAGGGGGCGGGGCATTTTGAACTCCTACGAAAAGATACCTTTTTTGAGTTTCCCGTTCATCAAAAACAAGATTCATTATATATGTTTATTAGTTTCACAAATAAACAGGGTGCTACAAAAAGGTACGGCCAAACTTTCAGGAAACATACCTCACACACAAAGAAAGAGAATATGTTATGTGGACATGTGTCCGGAAACGCTTACATTCCATGTTAGAGCTCATTTTATTACTTCTCTTCAAATCACATTAATCATGGAATAGAAACACACAGCAACAGAACGTACCAGCGTGACTTCAAACACTTTGTTACAGGAAATGTTCGTGCAGGAGCTCCATCGTGCATGAACCACATGTTGTGTCGTACTTGTAAAGGCACATGTTCTAGCAGCTCAGGTAGAGTATCCCGTATGAAATCATGATAACGTGCTCCATTGAGCGTAGGTGGAAGAACATGGGGCCCAATCAAGACATCACCAACAATGGCTGCCCAAACGTTCACAGAAAATCTGTGTTGATGACGTGATTGCACAATTGCGTGCAGATTCTCGTCAGCCCACACATGTTGATTGTGAAAATTTACAATTTGATCACGTTGGAATGAAGCCTCATCCGTAAAGAGAACATTTGCACTGAAATGCTGAAATGAGGATTGACACATTGTTGGATGAACCATTCGCAGAAGTGTACCCATGGAGGCCAATCAGCTGCTGATAGTGCCTGAACACGCTGTACATGGTAAGGAAACAACTGGTTCTCCCGTAGCACTCTCCATACACTGACGTGGTCAACATTATCTTGTACAGCAGAAACTTCTCTGCCGCTGACATTAGGGTTATCGTCAACTGCACGAAGAATTACCTCGTCCATTGCAGGTGTCCTCGTCGTTCTAGGTCTTCCCCAGTCGCGAGTCATAGGCTGGAATGTTCCGTGCTCCCTAAGACGCCGATCAATTGCTTCGAACGTCTTCCTGTCGGGAAACCTTCGTTCTGGAAATCTGTCTCGATACAAACGTACCGCGCCACGGCTATTGCCCCGTGCTAATCCATACATCAAATGGGATTCTGCCAACTCCGCATTTGTAAACATTGCACTGACTGCAAAACCACGTTCGTGATGAACACTAACCTGTTGATGCTACATACTGATGTGCTTGATGCTAGTACTGTAGAGCAATGAGTCGCATGTCAACACAAGCACCGAAGTCAACATTACATTCCTTCAATTGGGCCAACTGGCGGTGAATCGAGGAAGTACAGTACATATTGACGAAACTAAAATGAGCTCTAACATGGAAATTAAATGTTTCGGGACACATGTCCACATAACATCTTTTCTTTATTTGTGTGTGAGGAATGTTTCCTGAAAGTTTGGCCGTACATTTTTGTAACACCCTGTAGACGTGCCAGATCGGATGACTCTTTGGTACACCCAGCACCACCATTTACTGGAACGTCATGAGACTACAGGGGCTGAAGCGGGAATGTTCCACGATTTCCCACAATAAATTCCACATTTTTCCAACCGAAACTGGCCGAAAAAAGAAATGTGTTCCGTTACTTATTTTACGGCCGTCATATACAGGATGGCAACCCGAGCAGACCATATGCAAATGGCAACAAGTATGCTTGCTGAAATTTGATGGGGAACTTACTACGTGACGCAGGTGGGCATACGAAAATTCTAAAAGTCAAAAATGTGCCGGAAAAATATCAGATCTCAAACCACTATTTTTTTACTATAGGACTGTTCGTCAGTCGTTGGAAGTAATCACGATTTTCAAGTGTATAGTATACTATCAGCGAATAGAATACCAAGAGAGAAATCATACTTGCGCATTTTGTACCCTGCACCAGACATCATAAGGTTGCTTGTGGAGTAGAAGTACACAAGTAGATGTGTGTGGATCAGGACGACCAAATTACTAAGATCACATTTTACCAACAGAAAACGTAAATAATGTGGTATGGCTGTGTTCGCCCATCACAGCTCAGTCATTTGAATCAGCGACACCAGAACGGTGTGCTGCGCAATTACTGTAACACGAATTACTCTACTGATGCGTCATGTCTGACATAACTCCAATTGCATCGAGAATCCTCGAAGTTTCTTTTTTTTTTGCTCTCTGAATTTTAATTGTCTTTCTAAATTTTTCCTGGGTTTCTGTTACTGCCTGCTCAATCTGCAGAATGTATAGCATCGGCTACAATGCACAAAAAAATCACTGTAGCTCTTTGCTGTCATTTTCTCAAGCCTCCATGTTGATCTGCCTTCCTCTTCTGATTTCGTGTAACCTACTGGAACATACGCACCACTTCACTGCCACGTCCTGTATCAACGGTAGGTGGGCACATGACTGTGTCACTGATAAATATCTTTCGCAGGATCTTAGCAAAAGCTCGCAGAAATTTGGGTGCCCTGTTTCTCATTTTATTCATTAGAAAACACGGTTTCTTGCGACATTCGTCTGCCGAAGTTGCACTGAGTCAGCCGTACGGGGCAGCCGGAGGCATCCGGGTGCGCGATTCCGCAGCTGCTGCCGTGACGTCAGCGTCCTGAGAACATCCTGCCCGAGATCCTGTGGGCACGTGACGTCACGAAGTGCCGGGTAGCCGCGGATACCGATCTGCGAAGCCCTCTCCCACGCGAGGCGACCCGCGAAACTGCGAAACTCGTCTGGGACCAGCGCGCCGGAATCACGCTTCCCGCTCCGTCGCTCCCGAGGGATTCACGCAGATGGTTCCTGACGGAAGCTACAGTCCGTATAATTCGAGTCAGTAACAAAAAGGAAGCGGTGCAACATTTCAACTGACGGACGACGGCGTAACCACAGCTCCCCGTCGGATAAGAAACGTTCTCCGAGTAGAAGCCGGCCGAAGTGGCCGTGCGGTTAAAGGCGCTGCCGTCTGGAACCGCAAGACCGCTACGGTCGCAGGTTCGAATCCTGCCTCGGGCATGGATGTTCGTGATGTTCTTAGGTTAGTTAGGTTTAACTAGTTCTAAGTTCTAGGGGACTAATGACCTCAGCAGTTGAGTCCCATAGTGCTCAGAGCCATTTGAACCATTTTGAACCGACTAGAAGCACTCTGGAATTTGGACATAACGCCCAGCGTGGCAAGATGGCAAATATACAGAATGTTTAAAAGAAGTGTCTACATCTACATCTACATCTACATGATTACTCTGCAATTCACATATAAGTGCTTGGCAGAGGGTTCATCGAACCACAATCATACTATCTCTCTACCATTCCACTACCGAACAGCGCGCGGGAAAAACGAACACCTAAACCATTCTGTTCGAGCTCCGATTTCTCTTATTTTATTTTGATGATCATTCCTACGTATGTAGGTTGGGCTCAACAAAACGTTTTCGCATTCGGAAGAGAAAGTTGGTGACTGAAATTTCGTAAATAGATCTCGCTGCGACGAAAAACGTCTTTGCTTTAATGACTTCCATCCCAACTCGCGTATCATATCTGCCACACTCTCTCCCCTATTACGTGATAATACAAAACGAGCTGCCCTTTTTTGCACCCTTTCGATGTCCTCCGTCAATCCCACCTGGTAAGGATCCCACACCGCGCAGCAATATTCTAACAGAGGACGAACGAGTATAGTGTAAGCTGTATCTTTAGTGGACTTGTTGCATCTTCTAAGTGTCCTGCCAATGAAACGCAACCTTTGGCTCGCCTTCCCCACAATATTATCTATGTGGTCCTTCCAACTGCAGTTGTTCGTAATTTTAACACCTAGGTACTTAGTTGAATTGACAGCCTTGAGAATTGTACTATTTATCGAGTAATCGAATTCCAACGGATTTCTTTTGGAACTCATGTGGATAACCTCACACTTTTCGTTATTTAGCGTCAACTGCCACCTGCCACACCATACAGCAATCTTTTCTAAATCGCTTTGCAACTGATACTGGTCTTCGGATGACCTTACTAGACGGTAAATTACAGCATCATCTGCGAACAACGTAAGAGAACTGCTCAGATTGTCACCCAGGTCATTTATATAGATCAGGACAGCAGAGGCCCCAGGACGCTTCCCTGGGGGACACCCGATATCACTTCAGTTTTACTCGATGATATTCATAGAGATCTTAGCACTGTTCAAAACTAGAAGAAATTTTCTATAATTGAATGTACGTAAACCAATACCTGTTAAAATGTGTGGCAGTCTGTACTCTCATTCTATCGACCTAATCTGTCTGTTAGATAAAAGCGCAAACTACATGCATTTCTGCATGTGGTTGCCACGAATCCTGAAACAGCCTTCAGCCTCTTCCGTCGCAGTGAAAACGCACTCTTTCAAATACACCTGGTACCATTCGGATTGCATGCTTTACATGTGTTTGTCGGACACTCCCATAATATCTACACATTATCGATGGGTTGGTCATACACCACTGACTTAAATGTCCCCATAGCCACAGATCCAATGGATCACGTCGTGCGAACGGAAAGGTCGTGCTACATCACCTTCCCAGTCAATCCTTCGCACATGAAATGTTGCGGAGTGACTCTGTCGCACGATCCGGGGAAAATTGTGCGGTGCCCCTTCGTGTATTAACTACAGTCGTCTTTCTACAAGGGTAACGTTCTCCAACAGCGATGGTAACTCATCTCGCAGACATCGATGATATACACCACCTATCATTCTCTTCGCTAAAGTGTACGGCCCTATGAGTCTGTCGCCTGCAATTCCTGCCCAAACATGGAGACCGCAGCGACCCTGATGTGTCGATTCCGTGACTGATGGAGGATTTGCATCTGCTCACAAGAGCGTTGCGTGGTAAATTTACTACGCCAGCCCTTATGAATGCTGCCTACACCCGCGAAAACTACACACTGCTCTTCACAACTAAAACGGCCCATTATCTCAACAGATACTGGCTTTCGGACACATCATCTCGGGATCTTTTCTTCTACTCTCGACATATACTACCACCTGTAGGAATGTGTCACACCCTTTTTAAGGTTGGTTGGTTGTTTCGGGGAAGGAGACCAGACAGCGAGGTCATCGGTCTCATCGGATTAGGGAAGGACGGGGAAGGAAGTCGGCCGTGCCCTTTGAAAGGAACCATCCCGGCATTTGCCTGGAGCGATTTAGGGAAATCACGGAAAACCTAAATCAGGATGGCCGGACGCGGGATTGAACCGTCGTCCTCCCGAATGCGAGTCCAGTGTCTAACCACTGCGCCACCTCGTTCGGTCCTTTTTAAGCATTCTGTGTATAGTACGAACCATAAATCCACCGACATTGTTTCGAAGGATATTCAGTAATATTTTCTGAGTATTTTGGTGTAATAGAGCCATGATTTCCGGTGGCTTCTTCGAGAGTAACTGCTTTTCGTTTGATTTGTTATCACGATTTATCGTTGTCTATGTACTGTGTTGAGAATATCCACACGACAGTGCGGATGTGTTGTGTATCTCGTCTGGAAATGAACTTGTTCTATTCGCTCACAGTCCGCCCCTGGCAGCTGAGTGTTCAGCGCGACAGAATGTCAATCCTAAGGGCCCGGGTTCGATTCCCGGCTGGGTCGGAGATTTTCTCCGCTCGGGGACTGGGTGTTGTGTTGACCTAATCCTCATAATTTCATCTTCATCGACGCGGAAGTTGCCGAAGTGGCGGCAAATCGAAAGACTTGCACCCGGCAAACGGTCTACCTGACGGGAGGCCCTAGTCACACGACATTTATTTTTTATTCGCTCACACTATTTGGTGTTGATAGCAGTAGTCAACACGTTCCTCTTCACCCTCAGACTTGCAGTCACTACTGCTCGGTACCGATTTCTTCTTCTTTTTTTTTCTTTTTTTTAGCCAATCTTGGCCCTCAGCACAGTATCCTGTTCCTTGGTTAATACTCGATGCTTAAAGCTTTTCTTTAGCCTGGGCCTAGGTTAGTGTCTACATTTGACACTGTTTGCCACAGAGTATGCAACATTTTGAATATTATTTAGTAGGTATTTGTAACGTGCTGTGTTTGTTATGCGTTACTGATCGCGTTGAGGCTGTACTGGCAGTGTTAGTTGCACGCTGACTCTGATACACAGCATTATGGATGGAGAATTGAACGATATGCACTTTATATATGGGTCTGCTGAATGCAATCGAAGAGAATGTTTTGTGTTGTGGGCTTTGGTGATTGCATGTTACCGGTTATTTCAGGGTTGTGAAGCAATAGTCACTGGGATAACAAACAGAATGAATCGCAGTTACATTACAATTCTGTAAAGGTCCATCTCAGACTATGTGTATTTCAAACGAAAGTATTCTTCTTCTTCTTTTTCACTTCGAGGAATGGAATTGTAGCTTGTTTCCTCGAAGTTTTCGCAGCGGTATGTGTGGTGTCACCGCCAGACACCACACTTGCTAGGTGGTAGCTTTAAATCGGCCGCGGTCCACTAGTACATGTCGGACCCGCGTGTCGCCACTGTGTGATCGCAGACCGAGCGCCACCACAAGGCAGGTCTCGAGATACGGACTAGCACTCGTCCCAGTTGTACGGACGACTTTGCTAGCGACTACACTGACGAAGCCTCGCTCCTTTGCCGAGCAGATAGTTAGAATAGCCTTCAGCTAAGTCCATGGCTACGACCTAGCAAGGCGCCATTAGTAACATTGCATGTATCTATGGAGTCTCACTTGTATCGCCACAATCTCCAGATGTACCAAAAGGATGGATTAAAGTTAAGTATTCCAGAAGCTACGTACTTTTCTTAATAGCATTCATTACATCCTGCTTTAGCTTAGAGCGTGCCTTTCGGTTTCCTCTCATTGTGTCTAGGCTGTCTTGTCTAGACACAACAATTTTTGGCGACGAGTCAACGAAAAGGGTTTTGTTCTTTCTAATTGCTTACATTTACTTGTGTCATGGCTTCGCCAGATTTACTGTCCGAATTTTATCGCTTGCAGAATCAGCAGACGCAGGCGTTATTGGATGCCCTTGGACAGCTCGTCCAGGGTCAACGTGCACTGCAAAACGATGCGGCCGCCGCCGCTCCACCGCTACCGCAGCCACAACTCGCAGTTGCACCGCCTTTTAGGCCCATTGACCCAGCTAAGGAAACATGGACGGAATGGTCACGCCAGTTTGGATTTCATCTCGCCCCCTACAGAATTCAAGGTAACGAGCGGCAGCCTCATTTATTGTCGTGTGTAGGGGTGCAAACGTACCGTGTGATAGTGAAATTATTTCCCCGATGCGACGTAGCAACTCTGTCCTACGAAGAAATTTTGTCTGCTTTAGATGCCTATTTCAAGGAAACAGTCAATGTCATTGCAAAAAGGTATACTTTCTTTCGTACAAAACGTACGGCCGGTCAAACTAATAGGGAGTGGGTTGCAACTTTGCAAGGCCTTACAAGGGATTGTGCTTTTGAGTGTGTATGTGGACTCCCTTATTCAGATACTATGGTACGTGCTGCAATAGAACAGAACGTTTCTGATGTTCGCATACGGGAACAGATTTTGAAACTCGTTAATCCCTCCCTTCAGCAAGTGATAGACATATTAGATAGACAAGACACACTTGACTTTGCTCACGAATCATTTGCAACTTCGCCAGCCATGTGTAACATTAATCGGCCCGCCGGGCGCGCTGCGCGGCCCGGTAAACTGCCCTCGCACACGTCCGCGCAGCTGCCGCCACGCTCTAAACCAGGTGTGCAGCGCCAGCATACAAATGCAGTGAAATCATGCCCGCGGTGTGCTACTAGACATTCGCGTGACAATTGCCCGTCATGCCAAGCTATTTGCTTTTTCTGTAATAAGAAAGGACATGTTCAAAGTGTTTGCCAGAAAAAGCTCAGATCAGACAATCACAACCATTCCAGGCCTTTTGCTTCGCTCCGGAATCGAACCAAGAATACTCAGGCTCGTGAACCTTCGCCCATGGACATTCATGTAGTTAATTCCACTTCGTCCAGTGCCACTGTCTCTAACAGTGACTGTGTTCGTCCCACAAATACTGTGCGTCGACGTCGCCGGAAATCACGTCAATTAGCAAGTGATGCTGTACCTGTATCAGTTCAAATTGCACGAGACAGTCGCTCTTGTCGTCAGCAGGACAATAAACTTTTTGTAGATTTGGACTTTAATGGCAAGGTCATATCATTCCATCTCGATACCGGAGCTGCTGTTTCATTGCTCAATCATGTCACGTGCAAACAACTGGGCAAATCTCCATTGCGTGCCGAAAATGTTCAGTTAAATAGTTATTCAGGACAGAATATCCCTGTGTTAGGACAGTGCACTCTTCTTGCAACATACATGGGACAAACAAAACCTGTGGCATTTTACGTTCTTCGTTCTTCTACTGCAGTTAACTTGTTTGGTTTAGATTTATTTCAGTTGTTTAACTTGTCTATAGTAAATCAGGTCCTATCAGTGAATCAGACTGTGCCTTCAGACAGTGTTTCTCGTCTGTGTGAAGAATTTGCAGATATTTTTGCACCGGGCATGGTTTGCGCTAAGAACTATAAAGCACATTTTGAACTGAAAGTAAACGAGCAACCGAAATTTGTCAGAGCGCGCAATGTTCCTCACGCATTGCGTGATGAGGTCGCAAGAACATTACACGATTTAGAATCACAAGGTGTTCTTCTTGCATGGCGTGTGCCGAACAACAATCCGCACCGCCGCGGAAAGTCTTTGCATGGCCAAAAGCCACTTCCCCTTGACAACGATTGTACATCGATTTTGCTGGTCCTTTCTGGAATGCTCGATGGTTGGTTCTGGTAGATGCCTTCAGTAATTTTCCTTTTGTTGTCCGGATGTCTTCCACGACGTCAACTGCCACCATCCAAGCGTTGTCTGCTATCTTTTGCATTGAAGGTCTTCCGCAGACTATTGTTTCCGACAATGGCCCACAATTCATGTCCGCAGAATTTCAGTCATTCTGCCAGGCCAATGGTATTCAACATCTGACATTCGCGCCGTTTTCGCCTCAGTCAAACGGTGCCGCTGAACGATTGGTCCGGACTTTCAAGTCACAGATGTTGAAGTTGAAAGAGTCGCATTCTCGGGAGGACACGTTGTTGCTCTTTTTGTCATCGTATCGCTCTCAGCCCCGAGATGGTCGCTCGCCGGCTGAGTTGCTCCACGGTCGTCCTCATCGAACCTTGATGTCTTTGCTGCACCCGCCGCATCTGGTTCCTGTGCAGCGGCAGACTCCTGCTTTTGCTCCAGGCGACGTTGTATTCTATCGCCACTATCGAGGTTCCCGGTGTTGGCTCGCAGGGCGCATTCTTCGGTGCCTCGGCCGCGCGATGTATTTGGTTTTGGGGACCTCTGGTGAGGTGCGTCGGCATCTCAATCAGCTGCGCCTCTGTCGTCGCACGGGTTCTGTCGCTCCCCGTCTGCTTTCAGCGACGGTGCCGTCCGGTCAGCGCCCTGGGGACCCATCTACTGGCTCGTCTCATCCCCAGGTGTTACCGACGATGCATTCCATTTTGCCCCCATGGCGACGCGCCGCTGCCGCCTCCGCCGCCGCCGCCTGTCCTCCAGCCGGCGCCGCCTGCGGTGGACGCTTCGCTGCAGCCGCCAAGCGCCTCCCTGGGTCACGCGCCGCCGATCGCTTCCCGTGACCCGCTGTCCTCCGCCATGGAACTCTTGCCCGCTCCGGACCACATGGCGTCTTCCGCGCGTCGGGTACCCCGACGCAATGGAGGTCGACCCTTCGGCCCCTCCTGTCTCTTTACGGGCGCATACACCGCATGTTGACGTGCACCCTGGACTAGGTTTTCAGGCGTTTCCTAGATCCCCTCGGACCGAATGGCCGGGTGCGAGTGGCACAGGCTTGCCTGTTGTTAGGCTCCCCACCTCATCGCATACGTCAACATGGGGTCCTCCCCACGGCGGGCGGAAGCCTTATAACACGACCGTTCGCCGATTTGCGGGGAAGGAATGTGGTGTCACCACCAGACACCACACTTGCTAGGTGGTAGCTTTAAATCGGCCGTGGTCCACTAGTACATGTCGGACCCGCGTGTCGCCACTGTGTGATCGCAGACCGAGCGCCACCACAAGGCAGGTCTCGAGATACGGACTAGCACTCGCCCCAGTTGTACGGACGACTTTGCTGGCGACTACACTGACGAAGCCTCGCTCCTTTGCCGAGCAGATAGTTAGAATAGCCTTCAGCTAAGTCCATGGCTACGACCTAGCAAGGCGCCATTAGTAACATTGCATGTATCTATGGAGTCTCACTTGTATCGCCACAATCTCCAGATGTACCAAAAGGATGGATTAAAGTTAAGTATTCCAGAAGCTACGTACTTTTCTTTATAGCATTCATTACATCCTGCTTTAGCTTAGCGCGTGCCTTTCGGTTTCCTCTCATTGTGTCTAGGCTGTCTTGTCTAGACACAACAGTATGTATGAATAAAATCTTGTCGGTTTTCAAGCCGCATCAATTGCAATAAAAATCTCCAGCTCTGGATGGCCAGTTCCGCCATTGTTTCCAGGAGTGAAACTACTGACTGCCGGGGCCAGCACGGTTCTCCGTATACAGGGTGTAAATTTTAAGTTGACAAACCAGAATAACTCGAAAAATAAGCTTCACCCGAAAAAATGTGTAGAATCCAAAGTTGTTTATTTTCGAGGGGGACATCTGCTGGTGATAAAAGTAGCCCACCACCCCAGCCCCCTGGGGGTGGGGCGGGAGACAACTTAAAAATTTCGAACGGGAACCCCCATTTTTTATTGCAGAATCAGATTCTACATAAAAAATTACCTACATTTTGTCTTAAACATTTGTTTTGATTTTTGATAGTAGGTGCTGTAATTCAAGAAAATCCATGTTCTCATTTTTGCGTGGAAAATGGTTACGGATAAATAAAATATACTTATTTACTTCGTAAATTTCGATTCGCTAAAGCAAATGATTTGTTTGATAGTTCAAAGTTGACTTCTACCAACGGAATGTTTATTACACTTGGTTTAAAACTTTTCTTCCGCCGTTTTTCTCGAAGTTCGGGGCCTTATTTTTAAAAAAAAAATTATTCATAGTATTGCCCATCGCTCGCCACTACATTCTCCCATCTTTCGGATAGCATGTAAATCCAGTGGCGGAAGAACTTGGCGTCTTTGGTGGGGATCCATGAATCGATTCAATTTTGCACTTGTTCACATGATCGGAAGTGCTGGTCAGCCGGACTGTATGCCACTGATCGAAAAAGATGGTAGTCAGAGAGAGAGCAACGTATGGAGAATACGGCGGGAGGGATAGGACTTCTCATTTCAATGTTTTCATGTATATTTTGACGGGTTTTGCGACATGGGGTCGAGCACTGACCTGCTGCAAAATTACCGTTACGTGTTTATCGCTGTATTGTGGCCGTTTGTGTTTCAGTGCTGGGCTCTAACCCATCAATTGCTTTCGATAATCATCTCCTGTGACTGCCGCGCGGGTTTAGCCGAGCGGTCTAGGGCGCTACAGTCATGGTCTGTGCGGCTGGTCCCGGCGGAGGTTCGAGTCCTCCCTCGGGCATGGATGTGTGTGTTTGTCCTTAGGATAATTTAGGTTAAGTAGTGTGTAAGCTTAGGGACTGATGACCTTAGCAGTTAAGTCCCATAAGACACGTTTGAACTCTCCTGTGACTGTCTTCGTCTGTTTCAGTAGCTACGAAAACGTTCTGTCTTCCAACGCCACGCCGGTCTTCGAAATAAAGGCATTGAAAACATTCTCTCCACGTTCTTCCACTAATAGTTCACTGATAATTGGTCTTACCTTGTATTTTAAGAGTCACTGCCGCAGATTTCTTCATCTTAAAGCAGAAAATTAAAACTTCCCGCAAATGGCGAGAAATGGGTACGTAAGTTGACGTACTCAATCGAGAATAACCTTAAGATGCAATCACAAATCGACTAATATTTTTATGGCATTATGTTTACAGGTGCCTAAGCTTATTGTATTACACCTACGAACAACCACCCGAACCCCACTTGCCACTACTGCCGCCTATTGCAAAACGGCGGAAGCAAAGTTTTAGGCCTAATATAGTTCGGTATACTTAACATTTTAAATGGTATTATAGCTAGTCTCACGTTATGTTCTGTCACATCAGGGAAATCGCTTGTGGACGTCGCGTCTGGATTAATGAATCTTTGATCTAGATTATACAAGTAATTTTTGAAGAAGGACGAAAACAGAAAGCAACTGACTCGGAGCCTCTTTAAGGGAGCTACACCGACACTAAAAGTCTCAGATATAGATTAAAAGTCGTGTATTCACAAGTTAAGTGGTGTAATCATTATTAGGAAATGAGCCTTAAATCTAAGTGCAGCTCATGGGTGGTAAGTACCCATGCGTGAAAGTATTAGGATTGATCCACAAATGTAGTTCTCCTTTAAATGACTTTGCCCTAATTTCTAAGCCGCGTGGGGTAGCCGCGCGGTCTTGGGCGTCTTGTCGTGGTCCGGGTGAGGTTCGAGTCCTCCCTCGGGCATGGGTATGTGTGTTGTCCTTCGCGTAAGTTAGTTGAAGTTAGATTAAGCAGTGCGTAAGCTTAGGGGCCGACGACCTCAGCAGTTTGGTCCCATAAGTCCTTACCACAAATTTCCAATTTTTTCCCTAATATCTAACAGAAACACGATACATACAGTGATCTGTGACAAATTGAACAACACCGACAATAGTAAGTGAACAGCGTATACTGCTCTAAAGTTTTGCGAGTACGTCGTGAAGAAACTTCAAACTCAAAGAAACAAGTTACTGATCTTCTCAAATAAATCTTGGCAAAAGTTTTGTTTTTACAAACCAGTAAATCCAAATGCTAACATATTTTGAATTATTTCTAATGTACTGTTGATCTATAATCGTGTTATAGGCACCTCTTGAGGGTGTTGCGTTGTAACTGCACCATCGAATCCGCGGCTACAACGCTCCAAGAGAAAAAAAAAGTCTACCTTTCACTCGCAACGTGAATGTTGATAAAGTCCAATGTGCACATTTGTATTATAACCAAGTCACTATTATACTGTAGAATTATGTAAATGGTTTGCATGCAGACACACGTAAAAACAATCACATATGGACAGTGTGTAAATCAGTGGTTCTCACATTGGTGGTAATTACTACTTCGAGAGAGAGGGGAGCTAAAATAAAATTTAGTGAGGAGTGAAACGGATTTTGGTGGTTAAGCCGTAACTCTGAATTATTCAGAACCAACTCTGATATTATCTCACTGCACTCTTAATATCTATTGTACCACCACCTTCATAATTATCACTCGTTTCACAGCTGGATAGCCTATCGTTGCTCGAGAATAATTTCTAACACACTTTCCTTTAGCTTGCCATCCCAGTCTTGGCTACCTTTAAGAATGCTGCAAAGAACTTTCTTGACGGATTTATTATATTCTTCTGTATGTATATTGCAGTCATCTTCGTTTAATTTCCATTACTGTTACAGTTCCGTCTTCCACTTCATTCTCCCATCTCTTTGTTTTCGTTCCTCTCCTCGTAATTCCAAAAGTGCGTCTTTAAATCGTATACTGACCAATCTTCATTTTCAATTATATTCACATGGCATCTCAGGGTCTCATTGCCGCCTCGGAAAAGTGGTAACGAAAATTTATACTTACCTTAACGTACCAGAAAAACTGGGAACATGTTTTTGAGAACTTACTCTAGTTAACCAGAAGTGTTGGAGCTCATTTTTTATTCGCTTATCTGCATTTATTTTGCTGTGTTTGCAGATTTATTGGTCGGCAGTTGTAATCAGTAACAACTTCTAATAACAACTATTTCCCTAGTTTGGAAAATGGACATGTAAGTCCGTAGGCTCCAAGGCCATGTTGAGAGAAGGTATGTACCGGAAGATATGTACCGGATGGTGTTGCAAGTGCCGCACTGTGAGTTGTCTTTACATCGCATTACGCTGAAACATCGTAGGTATGTTCATTAATGAAAGTATGCTAAAAACATGATAGTTCCCATTTCTGTGCCGGCCGTTGTGGCCGAGCCGTTCTAGGCGCTTCAGTCTGGAACCGCGCGACCGCTTCAGATGTTAAGTCCCATAGCGCTCAGAGCCATTTGAACCCATTTCTGTGTCCGCGTGAAAATGTAGCACTGTTTTCAGTTACAAAGTGAAATGTTTCCTGATCTGATGTCAGCAGGCGCGGTGCGTGTTGACTTTCTTTTGGGAAGATGGCGTTTACCGAACGAAACACAATGGGTATTGAGAAGAAAGACAGTAAAGTGCTGGTATAGCTATTTTATCAGAACGGCAATAATAGTAGCGATGCACTGCCGGAATATCGCAGACAGAAAAAGCTGCGAAGAGGCTTCACATCAATAAGTGGGCTAAGGAATATGGTCAAGCAGTTTTCGTGTAACAGGGGGCGACACCACATGTCGCTTGCCAGCTGAAAGATCGGCTTCGAGAAACCTTCGGTAAGGGTAGCATCATCTCTGGATAATTTCAAGATGTGTGGCGTTCCAGATCCCCCGACCTAAGCCCACGGCACTTCTGGTTGTGTAGAAAGCTGAAAGATGGTATGTATCAGGCATGTATCCGGACTTTTCCTGATCTGAGGGATAGCATATGATGACGGATCGCTCTGACTACACTGGATATGTTGCAAACAACTGTCGGCCATGCCACGTTACGGATGGAGCATGTTGCTGAGTCGGGATACCATAGTGAACACGTGTTCACCACCATCATCATGTGTTTGATAGTGTAAGTAGGCTGTTTAGGTTTTTTATCGGTAACGCCACCTCTGTATGAAAATCACTGGCTGTGCTGTGTGCAGTCTGTGGCTGCTTTGCATTGTTGTAATACTCGCCATTGTAGTGTTAGGCAGCTGGATGTGAACAGCGCGTAGCGTTGCGCAGTTGGAGGTGAGCCGCCAGCAGTGGTGGATGTGGGGAGAGAGATGGCGGAGTTTTGAAATTTGTCATGAACTGCTATATTTATATATGATGATATCAAGGTAAATACATTGTTCGTTCTCTATTAATATCTTTCATTTGCTAACTATCCCTATCAGTAGTTAGTGCCTTCCGTAGTTTGAATCTTTTATTTAGCTGGCAGTAGTGGCGCTCGCTGTACTGCAGTAGTTCGAGTAATGAAGATTTTTGTGAGGTAAGTGATTTCTGAAAGGTATAGTTTAATGTTACTCAGGGCCATACTTTTGCAGGGATTTTTAAAGTCAGATTGCGTTGCGCTAAAAATATTGTGTGTCAGTTTAAGCACAGTCCTGTATAAATTGTTCTAAGGGGACGTTCAGAAGATTCCAGGTTCGAATCCTGGCAGGGTCGCCATATGAAACGTAAGCGTAAGCTGTCGGCAAAGATGTAGCAAGCTGATCGGTAGTAGGCGCTGGATCAAGCGCACCTGTCAGGCGAGAGGCCAAAGACAGACTCGCAAGCAACACGCCGCCAACCCCCTCTCGACCGCAAGTATTTGGATCGCCGGCGCTGACTGGAGGACTCAGTCTCAGTGTCACTCACTAGCTCAGTCACTGGCGTACTAACTTGGACTCTGTCAGTACATTGTTACCAGAGTAGTGTACATAGCGGGACTTGTACTTCACCAGCAGTGAGGCTAACGTGGACTAATATTTAAGAGCTTGTACTGCAACACATGGACGCTTTTATAGTTAAGTAGCAGCTGTCTGTTTGAGTAAATAAAGAACTGTTAATCCACGTGCGCAGTCGTGTTGTAGAAGGAGGAGACCAACCACGAAACAACATCCTCTCCCTTGATTCATATGGTACAAGACTCTGCAGCGGCGAGGAGGACACTACAGTAACAGTCTAACAAGGGGAAGGCCTCAGACACGTTCAACCGATTCGGCTCAAATTTTGCAGGTCGCTTGTGTACAACCTAAAACGAAGGAGTCTAAGATATTTTGGGTCAACACACCCACAATTTTGAGAAAATCAGCCCTAAAGGTTATGACGAGCAATCGACTCAAAATTGGAGGGATTGATAGAAAATTGTAAATAGAGAATTTTTCATCATCAGGTATGGGGTCCGCATACGCAAAGTTTTCCAGAAATCGAGGAAAGAACCTTTTGCAACTGCCTCTTCTGTACCCAGATTGTAAACACCTTTCGCCGACAGCGCCGATAGCGCAATGGCCGAGGTAATTGGCTGGGAATCGGAAAACCCGGGTTCTGATCTCGAAGAAACTCAACGGATGTTATTCTTTTCGTCTGTATTTTTCCTATCTCAATTGATAGGGATAGAAGGGTTAATAAGGTAAGTAAATCAATAAGGAATGATAATAATACTTACCTTATTAACCTTTCTATCCCTATTAATTGAGATATGGAAAAATACAGACGAAAAGAACAACATCCGCTAGGTTTCCTCGAGATTCGAACCCGGGTTCTCCAAGCCCCAGCCAGTTACATTGGCAGTTGCGCTGTCGGTGCCGTCGTCGAAAAGCGTTTACCATGTGGGTACAGAGGCGGCAGTTGTAAAAGTTTCTTACCTCGATTTCTGGAAAAGTATGCATTTTCGGACCCTGTACCTGATGATGAAAAATGCTCTATTTACAATTATCTATCGATCCCGCCAATTTTGAGTCGATTGCTCGTCATAAACTTTAGGGGTGATTTTCTCAATATTGCGGGGGTCTTGACCCAAAATATTTTAGATTCCTTCGTTTTAGGTTGCGCACAAGCGACCTGCCAAATTTGAGCTGAATGGGTTGGCCGTGTCTGAGGCCTTCCATTGTAAGAAAGGTTCGGAAGCATTGGTTTAAGATGATGAAATTCGAGCTGGAGCATAATTCTTTGGATACTGGTTGGCAACTATTTGTCTAATAGTGGCGACTGACCATTATTATTAAAGTAAACCTTAAGGATATTGATTCCATTCTCGACAACTTGCGTTCTGAAACAAGATCACCGTCTGTGGCAGAAATGTTGGCAAAGACGAGGATGGGAGTAGAATTTACAACGAGCATTGGCCGACACCGACACGAAAATTTCGATCCATTGTACGTAAGAGATCGCGGTTATTAACTGGCTCGCAGCGGCTGAGACCCGCACAGTAGTTCATTACTAGCGGGTTCGCGCGCTCCCGGTATCGGAGGGCAAACACGGGCTCAAATCCCACGCGGCGGCGATAGCGGGCGAATCAGTTCGGCGGCGCGGGCCGCGGAAATCAGTACGGAAAAGGCTGCGGCGGTGGCTGGCGCGCGCGCGAGATTACGGCCCATCCATCACGCTATCGGCGGAATTAATTCGGCAGGAGGGCCAGCTGTTGACTCGCGGGCTCGGGGTCTCCTTATTAGCGCCTGCACCCGCCACCGGCAACCCGCCACCAGCGGTCGATATTAATTTCCTGACTCGGGCTCTTGCCGCTCCTCCGCAAACACGCCTTCTTGGCAGACGTCTCAAGGAGCTGCGTCCCTCCTTCCAGAGCCGGAAATAAGAAGCAGGGCAGCCGCGGCTTTGGTTCCTGATACACTTCAAGCTGCCTCGAGACGATCTGACATACCGAATACGCGGCACTCAGTATAACTCAGACTGGTGATGTTTATCTATTATCTACCTTACTAAAGGACTACAACGTCTCCCAGACACCCAATCCCAGTCGCAGGTTGGCTAACCACTTCCAAGAGCACCAAAACTTTTACCTTCAGTATTTCGTGTAATCGACCGAATTTAAAAATTTAACATCGTGGTATAATTGTCAATGTCAAAGAAGTCACCATCAGCCGTGTCCGCCCCCGGTAGCTGAGTGATGCCGGCACGGTAGCTCAGCGTTTTCGGTCAGAGGGTTAGCTGCCCTGTGTAATAAAAAAACTGAGTTAATCGATCAACGACGAGTTTCAACGTATGTCATGTGGCGTCCGCTACGACGAAATACGACAAACCATAACGAAAAAAAAAAAAAAAAAAAAAGTGGTCAGCGCGCTAGAATGTCAATCCTAAGCGCCCGGGTTCGATTCCCGGCTGGGTCGAAGATTTTCTCCACTCAAGGACTGAGTATTGTGTTGTCCTAATCGTCATCATTTCATCCTCATCCACTCACAAGTCGCCAAAGTGGTGTCAAATCGAAAGACTTGCACCCTGCGAAAGGTCTACCCGACGGGAGGCACTAATCACACGATATTTACATTTTTACAAACTGCCGTGTTACTTAAAAAGTTATTTTATTTTGAAGACTACCAGTTTCAGCATTTCATTATGCCATATTCAGGCCTCGTATGCCTGTATATCACATTTTCGTTCATTTGGAGAGGTGCATATGGGGCCTGAAGATGGCGTAATGAAAAGCTGAAACTGGTAGCCCTCAAAATAAAATAACACCTTAAGTTAAATGGCTGTTGGTGAATGTCGTCGACATTGACAATTACTTAACCAGCCGATCTGTCCTGTCTATAATGGACCAACAGAAGCCCTGACATAATAGTTTAGAACTGACATAGAATCGTGGCACAAGTCCGCGATTATTATCATTAGTCAATATAAATGTCAACCTTGAGCGCTCTTTGTACGTGTATTCCATGTTTTTAATAAAATATATTCCTTAACGCTGTTTAATATGTAGCTGTTACTTTGAATTCTAGTCAGACAGTTCCAGTTCATTATTTTTGATATGTATGAGGCGGAACTACGGGCTTCATCGAAAAAGGGTGACCCGGCTGAGTCACGCAATTTGACTCTTAGTCTGATTACAAGGGGTGGCCATTATTGCACGCGTTGATCACGTCGGCTGACGTGAGGATCAATGAACTATACTTGACGGGATGTATATGGAACATCTTAGGTGATTAGAAGTTAGTAGACAGGAATACAATTAAATACTTAGCTTTAATTCAGCGTCAGAGACGAGCGTCGATCTTGACTTTGTACAATAATATTTACAAGTGCAGTTATAGACTGAACTGCGAATACTGCTTTACCATTCTGATTGCTTCACGCTGTAAGACGTCGTGGTCTCCTGACCTTCATTGCTTACATATTCCGCCCTCACAATCATATTCAGCACATCAAGACACTTCATTCGAACCCAAACTCGATAAGATAAAGTCAGTGTTGTATGAATTCATGTAAACGATATGCAATTAACAAGTAAGCGCACCGTGCTTGAAATACTCGAGGCTGGCATACACACATGCATTCCAGACACAATGGTCACAAAAGCTTTTAGTTCGGGAGAGAAACCGCACAATGGGATGCCGGTCCCTTCAGAGGATGACCCAGCCTATGTCGGCCGATGACCGCCCGTGTAGCGCACAGCATGGGCCCAAGTGAAAGGGGGGAACGACCCCGTGTTCGGCTTAAAAGCAAATTCCGCTACATTGTGTGGGAGTGGCCAGCCTATGCATTCTTTACACATAGCATGCAGTTTCAGAGATTTTCACAGGGAGATAGCAAAGGCCAAACGCCAATGCTACAGGTTTCCGGATTGGTCACCTTGAACGAAACATCATTCTCCCGTTTTAGAAGAGCAATGCTGATTGGCAGACGATATTTCTGACGCCTTGAGCTGACGGAATAATGGAAGAGACTGAAAGATATACCCCTTCAAGTCTGGCGTGGAGAGGTGCCGCTCCGTTGTCGCTCTTGGAGCGAGGAACAAGTCTCTCCTCAGTACTTTACTGGGAGAGCACCTCTGTGGAGAGCGAATGGAAGTGCTACTATATATTGAGTACTTGCGATTAAGCATTGTTCACTGTGTTGGCCGACACACTTATTGTGCGGTGTGAACAGACAGAGTTATAGTTAAATGCCTGCGAGCGAATTTTGAGTGGCATCGCAGTGGACTGGTTATCTGACCGGTGTACCACGCCAATAGTTAGACTAGGGGCGAATAGGAATCCTTGACTTCATCAAGGCACAGGGAGAGTTTGATTGGCGAAGGCTGATGCAGAGAGAACGAGAGTTATCTTATTTGTCAGCAGCGAGCAGCGCAGACAGCAGTCATCGCAGCTTATGGTATTGTGCGCTATAGCCATTGCGAGCCCCACATTTCCTCCACAACAGTACACTTTACTGCATTTCACATGTGACAGCCTCGAGCATACCTAGCAACATTCTAAAGGATAATTATTCTAGTTGAGTAGGCGTGCCTCTCAGCCATTCTGCAAAGTCAACAACCATCTTAAACTTTGTATAGAAATTTCATTAGCGAACCCTATCCTTGAGGGGTAACTTCACATTCCGAAAAGAATCAGGATATAGCTTGTTCAGTTCATAACTAAAAGTGCCATTGTGATTTCTCAGAATTTTTGCAAAATAAATAATAACTTTCGTTAGTTTCATGTTTTTCTTACACTAACACTACTTCAGTACCCAAGTATCCCACTAGCTACGTAACAAATTTTGTGAATTTTTGTGTCATTTCCTTACAGCGGAGGACTCCAGAAGATATTTATTGCTGAAAGTTTTTCAGGCATTTCTCTTTAGAACGTTAGGAGCGTCTGTCTGACTTCTGTAGTAGTGTGGGGGTGGAAATTACATCTTGCAGGAACCACAGGGTAAAGGATACATCTCAGATTAATCCGTTGCGCAGAATAACTGATCAACCTCACACCTCAGAAAATGGCGACCCTGCCAGGATAGGTAAAATAGGTAAGCTACCAGGATAGGACAGTGTCAGGATAGTTAGGTACGACAGGTCGCAGCAGTAGCACTTTGAAGAACTTTATTTCATGTATAAAATAGCTATTTGCAAAGATTGGGATCAGAATAGATACAGGTAGTGAAGAAAGCAGAATTGTAGGGAAAAGGGCGTGTGTTATTGAGTTGGAAATTTTTTTTCTATTTTTGTGTAGCTGTTAGGGCATAGAATTTTCAGGTGATAGGCACAGGCGCAGAGTGATGCAGAGACGCAGTGTGACGCAGCATCATATAAATTAGAATTAAAAAATAACATTTTTCTCCCTTTGCAAGCGCACAGGTAGAGACTGTAGCAGCGCAGACAGAACGTTAGCAGAGAAGTCAAGACGTTGTTGTTGTTGTTGGTTCAACCAACTGGTAAGTGGTCGTACAGTTTTGTAGATAGGGTTTTGGTGTGTCGAATGAATTTCCATGTTAACGAGAGCACAAGCCAAAAGGTTATGAGAGAGACAGCAAGTAGACAAGATGGGGGAGAATCAACCAGATAGACAACAAGTAAACGAGTTTATAGAGAGTAGGACAGAAGGTGAACCTGAAAACAGGAGAGACTGTGAATCAGAGAATAGGACAGTCGGGGAGATGCAGAATCAGCAGGCTCAGTTAGACTGGGATAAAATTGAGACAGATCAGACAGGTGGGAATCGAAGGGATGAGAACATCGAATTTCCAGAATTTGAAATTCCAGGTAGGGCACATTCTGAGCCAGAAATAGACAGCCCACGTAGGAAACGAGTACAGGAAACGCGTTTGTTTGCCGCATATTCAAGGACAGAATACGCGTCAATACAGTCAATGAACCGGCAGTTAGCTAACGTTCAAAGAGAAGTAGACAGTGAGGAAGAGGGGAAACGTTTAGAATACGTCGAACCTATCCTACACATTCTAAATATGCCCCAACAGCAGACACAGAATTTTGCGGAGTTACGACCGCCTCGAAAAGGTTCCGTAACAGACGCAACTGTACTTGCAAACACAAGACATACACAACAGAGGGGGCAGAAAGCGGAGTTGTTTGCGCCACGTAATGGTTCAATGACAAACGCAACTAGTCCTCAACACAGACAGCACGGGTTATTGCAGTTATCAAACTTCGAAACGCCACAGCATAGCCCAGTAAACGACGTAACTGACCGAGTAGAAAACAATAGATCGAGAATACATAGTTCAGCAGAAGGTAGTGTTACAGGACAGGACGCGATCATGGAGATGTTACAAAAAATGAGCGCTAGTACGACGAAACAAAATACACAGATAACAAAACGGTATCAGGAATTGAAACAGGATAATCAGAAATTGAAACAGGACAATCAGGCTATTAAGATACAGATCCAACAGGTTAAAATCCAGATGGAAGAAGAGATCGCCAGAATTGATAGGCAGATCACTCAGATAAACAAAGACGCGAAAGAATCTAGAGAAAGAATTAGGTACTAACACAAGGTCAGCAGCAATTACTCACTGACGTGGACAAGGTCCAATTGGACATCGTAAACGTTGACAAAAAGGTGGAAAGTTTTACGAAAAAAGCCACTCGAACAGCAATACAAATTTCGGAAGAACAAGCAATTCAAAGCTAGGTCGCAAAGGTTGCACTGAAAAAGTATGATCATCGGATTAATAAAATAGGACCTAAAAACAAAGATCAGTCTGAAAAGCTTCGAACAGAGCTGATAGAAACTGTAGAAGAAAAGATCGAGGCCGATTACACCTGTAGCGAAACAATTGACGCGTTAATCATTAATTCAGTACACGGACACGCGCCGTCTAAGAAAGTTCAAGTAGAACCAAGGCTAGACGTAACACTTTCGCAGAAATCGAAACAGAAAACCCCGATTAAAGTAATACATGACATGCCAGTACCCAGAAAAACGGAACACATACATTCAGCCGATACCAATCGAAACACATGCAACTGAACCAGTAAATCCAATGACACAACACAATTACAGCACACGTACTATACCACGAACGACGTGAGTAGAAGCACACGAACAACACTTTTGTTCACCAATGATCGATATGACGCGGATATGAGTCAGGAAATTGAGAATAGGCAGACAGGCAGTAGATTACCAGAGAATAAACACGACGACACAAGCAATGGCAGATTATTTGAGTCCATGAATCAGCCACAAACCGGATTTATGAGTAGATATGATACAGACCACTTCCTTACAGTTAGAAAATTTCAACGTTTCAAGGAAGAAGGCGGTAGCCTGCATGCACGCACATTCATCGACCAGTTCCAAGCAGGCCTACCAAACCACTGGAGCGTAGCTCACAAACTTGACTTGTGCACACTTGTCAGGGACAGTAGCAGAGCTGATGCAAAGGATCGCGGCTACCTGTACGTCTTACCTACAGTTCAGAACAGCATTTCTCAAAAGATATTGGTCCAAGGAGGCTCAAAATAAATTAAATACGAGTTACTTCAGAAGACACCATATGAAAACTCAGGAGAGAAAAGCGTGGTAAAATTCTTTGATACAATGGACAAAAAGAATCAATGCCTAGACAAACCATACAGTAACAGGGAGCTGATACGTCTGTGTAGAATGAAATTACCGGTAAAGTATCAACAGGCAACAGTAGGAAAAAATGAAAATACCGAAGAATCAAAGAGGTTTTATGGGAACTTGAATTTATGTTTAAAGAAGACGAGGTGAAAGAAAAAAAAGGAAAGGGAACAGCAAAAGGAGAAGACTAGGAACGAATATTCCAATAATAATAATAATCGTAATCCTAACACCAATTATTTCAGGCAATTTAACAGACAAGGACAGTGGCACAGTGGAGACAATGGGCATAGAAACGATAACCAGAATAATTGGTACCGAAATAGGAACGAAAATGGACACTCATACAGTGGCGGATATGGATTTAGGAATCAAAATGCCAACGGTCAAGGGTACTTTGAAAGAGGTCACGATGTTAGAAACAGCAACTGGCGAGACCAGAGCGCGAATAATTACCGAGGAAATTATGGTCCACAAAGACAAGAACAACACAGCAAACAGAAACCAGATGTAGAAGCTGGGCCTCCGAAAACTGCAAAACGTAAAGATTGAATTGAAAAATGCGGAAGAGGTTAGGCAAACTAACGTCCACCCTATCTTGTACTAACCACTAAATCAAAAAGTAAATGAAGAATCAACAAAATAACACATTAATTAAAAGAAAAAGAGACACAATACACACTAACAATATCTTGTAGTATCAAGTGAACTACAGCATGCACACAAACAGTAAATGGTACACAACAATTAAAAGAATGAAGAGGTGGTAGGACATAATTAGAATAAAGAAAAGATATCATATATATACAAAAAATTTTGCCACTATCAGAAAATTTTTGCATTATATAAAATCAGAGTTTTTTGTAAATAACAAATATATGTAAAACAAAAATTGTAAATATTTCTAGGCATCAGAGGGACATCGCCACCAACACCAATCACCAGCTCCCTTAACACCAGATGCTTCGAGATAACGACGGAGAGGGTACAGACATGTTGAGAAAGCACTTAGGGCAATAACAACAACATGAAGACCAACGCCACACTGTAAATGCATGTTGCAACCATGTTGGACTTCAGGAGGACAACGTGCAGCATGGACATTTCATATGTCACGACACTGCTACACAACAGAAGAGTGTGGGGAGAATCACAATACGGCGAGACGACAATGAAGGTAAAAAAATTACTAAGATATACAAACTCATCAAGTAACAGTTGGAAAGGCAGTCAGATCCTGTATCACTCCTACACTAAAATTCACATATTCCTTGCCTAAGAAGAACAGAAGAATGCAAGAAAGAAGAGAAGAACAGAAGATGCAAGATGAAGAAGGGCAGAAGACAGCAAGATACCTTTCTTTCCTATCCTACAAAGCAAATTGCTACAAACGTCTTTCCATGAACTTTGAGGCATAGCAACTACTAGAACCACCTCTCCAAAAATAAACCTTAAATAGTCAAACAAATACAAGCGAACGGCAAACGGAATATTAAGTAGTACCAACCAACATTATCTAGAAACAGATTCAACAAAATGAACAGTATTGTCCCTATCACATCATCAAATTGCCATACCGAACCAGGTGAGAAGTACCAAGATGTCACAGCACAATACTGTGTGACGATCGTCGGTAATCAACTACAATCATTGAACTGCCATACCATCCCCGGTGCGACAACAAAGGAGTACCTAGACATCACTGTTTATGCAGTAAACCACAGTCATCATCATCAGTTAATTAACACAACAGAGCTTTTGCGAACATTTACACAAGCTTAACTAAAGAAACGATATAACTACACTAGAACATAATACACTGTACACTTACGAGTTTAGAAAAATTAATACTGTAAAAAGAATTTTTGAAATGAAAAAGAAAAACAGACTCTCTCTGGCAATGACAAAAAATAACAACCTTTGTAAAGCCTATATTTGCCTAACAACAAAAAATAAATTGTAGAATTAAAAATTGAAACAATAGGTTTAAAGAAATCATTAGAAAAATTGTTAAGAATGGCTGAGAAAAGTTTATTGGAAAAACTAAAAGAAAAATTTTTGCCTGCCTTCGTCAATGTTTTCCTCAGCAGTGACAAACCCCAGACAAAAATTTTGACAGAAGGAGGGACGTATGTAAGACGTCGTGGTCTCCTGACCTTCATTGCTTACATATTCCGCCCTCACGATCATATTCCGCACATCAAGACACTTCATTCAAACCCAAACTCGATAAGATAAAGTCAATGTTGTATGAATTCATGTAAACGATATGCAATTAACAAGTAAGCGCACCGTGCTTGAAATATTCGAGGCTGGCATACACACATACATTCCAGACACGACGGTCACAGAACCTTTTACTTTGGGAGAGAAACTGCTCAACGGGACGCCGGTCCGTTCACAGGACGACCCAGCCTATGTCGGCTGGTGACCGCCCGCGTACCGGGGAATGTGGGGCTGAGTGAAAGGGGGGAACAACCTCGTGTTCGGTTTAAAAGCAAATTCCGCAACATTTTGTGGGAGTGGTCAGCCTATGCATTCTTTACACATAGCACACAGTTTCAGAGATTTTCACAGGGAGGCAGCAAACGCCAAATGCCAATGCTACAGGTTTCTGTATTGGTCACCTTAAATGAAACGTCATTCTCCCATAGAAGAGCAATGCTGATTGGCAGACGATATTTCTGACGCCTTGAGCTGAAAGAATAATGGAAGAGACTGAAATATATACCCCTTTATGTCTGGTGGGAAAAGGCGCTGTTCCGTTGTCACTCTTGGAGTGAGGAACAAGTCTCTCCTCAGTACTTTACTGGGAGAGCACCTCTGTGGAGAGCGAATGGAAGTGCTACTCTATAGTGAGTCCTTGCAATTAAGTGTTGTTCACTGTGTTGGCCGACACACATTTTGTGCGGTGTGAACGGACAGAGTTATAGATAAACGCCTGTGAGGGAATTTTGAGTGGCATCGCGGTGGGCTGGTTATCTGACCGGTGTACCACGCCAATAGTTAGACTATACACTCGTTATAATACTGTGTGCGTTCATGTATCACTGCGCGAGTGTGATCCGTGAGGAGAAAAGGTTCTACGTTAGCAGCAATCTCATTTGCTGTGTTACATATTAATACGCGGATCGGTGGAAGCAGAATTTGGTCCGTCTCTATGGCAGCGCCATCTCGTAGTGCGGAGATGGACGAGCGCTGCGCCTGCACTGTTGTGCTTAGTGGGGCGCGCTCTAGTGGGAAAGTTGTGTACGCGCTGACTATGCAGAACAATGTACACAACAACGCTCATCTTCAGAAAGAAACAGAACACCTTGAACGACTAGGGAGAGGATGTTCGTATTCAAAAGACATGTACGTAAGTATGTTGTTCTGCAGAAATGATAAGCATTCAGTCACCTTGGTTCAGCATGTGTCCTGTTTCCTAGTAGGTACATGGTCTGCCGTGGACCCTGATAACTTGTTCAACGGTTGAGGGCATCGATGTACATAATGCCCGAATGGCGTCCTGTGGTATAGCCATCCATGCTGGATTCTCCCTGTTCCAAAGTTTATCTGTGCTAGTTGGCACTGGATCTCTGCGCTGCACCCGTTGTTTCACCACATATTTTCGAATGGCGACAAGTCTGGTGGTCTGGCAGGTCCGGGCAAAAGGCTGACATCCCGTGACATCAAGAAGGCAAGTATTCGTGTAGCAGCAACATGTGGTCGTGCTCTGTCTTGCTGAAAAATGGCGTCCGGGATGTTGTTCAGAAAGAGTATGGCTACGGGTCACAGTATGTCATTCACATAGGTCACACGGGTCACAGTGTCCTGGATACGCACCAACTGTGACTTGTGGTTGTTCTATAAGGCCTGGACTTGGCGCTGTATGTCTTATGCAAATGCAGTCACTGTGATGCCACTCTGCGACGAACCAAAGTCCGTCCATCAATTCCGAAGTCACAGAACGTGGATTCATCCCAAAGCACAATCTCATGCCATTCCTGTCAACAGTGACCTCGTTCTATACACCGTTGCTGTCTAGCATGTTTCTGCACATTGGTCAAAGGTAGGCGAAGAAGTGGAGGATGCGAACGTAACCCATGTCGTGATATAGGGTGACGGACTGCCACCTCTGATAATGTACAATCTCCAGAACGAGATTTTCACTCTGCGGCGGAGTGTGCGCTGATGTGAAACTTCCTGGCCGTTTAAAACTGCGCGCCGGACCGAGACTCAAATTCGGGACCTTTGCCTTTCGTGGGCAAGTGCTCTACCATCTGAGTTACCCAAGCATGACTCACGCCCCGTCCTCACAGCTTTACTCCTGCCAGTACCTCGTCTCCTACCTTCCAAACTTTACAGAAACTCTCCTGCGAAGTTGAAAAACGAGCGTTGCAGACTGCCAGGAAATGACCAGCCAGGTATACCGTTAGGTCGATGATACTTTCGTGGTACGGGCACACGGTGCAGAGATGGATTCCTTTCTGGTACATCTCAACAGTATCAGTTCAAAAATGGCTCTGAGGACTATGGGACTTAACTTCTGAGCTCATCAGTCCCCTAGAACTTAGAACTACTTAAACCTAACTAACCTAAGGACATCACGCAATGAAACAGGAGAAAGACTAATTGAGTTCTGTAACAAGTTTCAGCTAGTAATAGCGATTACCCTGTTCAAGAATCACAAGAGGAGGAGGTATACTTGGAAAAGGCCTGGAGATACGGGATGATTTCAATTAGATTACATCATGGTCAGACAGAGATTCCGAAATCAGATACTGCATTGTAAGGCGTACCCAGGGGCAGATATAGACTCAGATCACAATATCGCAGTGATGAAGAGTAGGCTGAAGTTCAAGACATTAGTCAGGAAGAATCAATACGCAAAGAAGTGGGATACGGAAGTACTAAGGAATGCCGAGATACGTTTGAAGTTCTCTAACGCAATAGATACAGCAATAAGGAATAGCACAGTTAGCAGTACAGTTGAAGAGGAATGGACATCTCTAAAAAGGGCCATCACAGAAGTTGGGAAGGAAAACGTAGGTACAAAGAAGGTAGCTGCGAAGAAACCATGGGTAACAGAAGAAATACTTGAGTTGATTGATGAAAGGAGGAAGTACAATCATGTTCCGGGAAAATCAGGAATACAGAAATACAAGTCGCTGAGGAGTGAAATAAATAGGAAGTGCAGGGAAGCTAAGACGAAATGGCTGCAGGAAAAATGTGAAGACATCGAAAAAGATATGATTGTCGGAAGGACAGACTCAGCATACAGGAAAGTCAAAACAACCTTTGGTGACATTAAAAGCAACGGTGGTAACATTAGGAGTGCAACGGGAATTCCACTGTTAAATGCAGAGGAGAGAGCAGATAGGTGGAAAGAATACATTGAAAACCTCTATGAGGGTGAAGATTTGTCTGGTGTGATAGAAGAAGAAACATGAGCCGATTTAGAAGAGATAGGGGATCCAGTATTAGAATCGGAATTTAAAAGAGCTTTGGAGGACTTACGGTCAAATAAGGCACAAGGGATAGATAAAATTCCATCAGAATTTCTAAAATCATTGGGGGAAGTGGCAACAAAACGACTATTCACGTTGGTGTGTAGAATATATGAGTCTGGCGATTTACCATCTGACTTTCGGAAAAGCATCATCCACACAATTCCGAAGACGGCAAGAGCTGACAAGTGCGAGAATTATCGCACAATCAGCTTAACAGCTAATGCATCGAAGCTGCTTACAAGAATAATATACAGAAGAATGGAAAAGAAAATTGAGAATACTCTAGGTGATTATCAATTTGGCTTTAGGAAAAGTAAAGGGACGAGAGAGGCAATTCTGACGTTACGGCTAATACTGGAAGCAAGGCTATAGAAAAATCAAGACACTTTCATAGGATTTGTCGACCTGGAAAAAGCGTTCGACAATATAAAATGGTGCAAGCTGTTCGAGATTCTGCAAAAAGTAGGGGTAAGCTATAGGGAGTGACGGGTCATATACAATATGTACAACAACCAAGAGGGAATAATAAGAGTGGACGATCAAGAACGAAGTGCTCGTATTAAGAAGGGTGTAAGACAAGACTGTAACCTTTCGCCCCTGCTCTTCAATCTGTACATCGAGGAAGCAATGATGGAAATAAAAGAAAGGTTCAGGAGTGGAATTAAAATACAAGGTGAAAGGATATCAATGATACGATTCGCTGATGACATTGCTATCCTGAGTGAAAGTGAAGAAGAATTAAATGATCTGCTGAACGAAATGAACAGTCTAATGAGTACACAGTATGGTTTGAGAGTAAATCAGAGAAAGACGAAGGTAATGAGAAGTAGTAGAAATGAGAACAGCGAGAAACTTAACATCAGGTTTGATGGTCACGAAGTCAATGAAGTTAAGGAATTCTGCTACCTAGGCAGTAAAATAACCAATGACGGACGGAGCAAGGAGGACATCAAAAGCAGACTCGCTATGGCAAAAAAGGCATTTCTGGCCAAGAGAAGTCTACTAATATCAAATACCGGCCTTAATTTGAGGAAGAAATTTCTGAGGATGTACGTCTGGAGTACAGCATTGAATGGTAGTGAAACATGGACTGTGGGAAAACCGGAACAGAAGAGAATCGAAGCATTTGAGATGTGGTGCTATAGACGAATGTTGAAAATTAGGTGGACTGATAAGGTAAGGAATGAGGAGGTTCTACGCAAAATCGGAGAGGAAAGAAATATGTGGAAAACACTGATAAGGGGAAGGGACAGGATGATAGGACATCTGCTAAGACATGAGGGAATGACTTCCATGGTACTAGAGGGAGCTGTAGAGGGCAAAAACTGTAGAGGAAGACAGAGATTGGAATATGTCAAGCAAATAATTGAGGACGTAGGTTGCAAGTGCTACTCTGAGATGAAGAGGCTAGCACAGGAAAGGAATTCGTGTCGGGCCGCATCAAACCAGTCAGTAGACTGATGACAAAATAATAATAATAATAATAATAATAATAATAATAATAATAAAATAAATAAATGATGATGGCGTCCTCTTGGGTAAAATATTCCGGAGGTAAAATAGTCCCCCATTCGGATCTCCGGGCGGGGACTACTCAAGAGGACGTCGTTATCAGGAGAAAGAAAACTGGCGTTCTACGGATCGGAGCGTGGAATGTCAGATCCCTTAATCACGCAGATAGGTTAGAAAATTTAAAAATGGAAATGGATAGGTTAAAGTTAGATGCAGTGGGAATTAGTGAAGTTCAGTGGCAGCAGGAACAAGACTTCTGGTCAAGTGAATACAGGGTTATAATTACAAAATCAAATAGGGGTAATGCAGGAGTCTTTTTAATAATGAATAAAAAAATAGGAGTGCGGGTAAGCTACTACAAACAGCATAGTGAACGCATTACTGTGGCCAAGATAAACACGAAGCCCACGCCTACTACAGTAGTACATGTTTATATGCCAACTAGCTCTGCAGATGACGAAGTAATTGAAGAAATGTATGATGACATAAAAGAAATTATTCAGATAGTGAAGGGAGACGAAAATTTAATAGTCATGGGTGACTGGAATTCGGTAGTAGGAAAAGGGAGAGCAGGAAACGTAGTAGGTGAATATGGATTGGGGGTAAGAAACGAAAGAGGAAGCCGACTGATAGAATTTTGCACAGAGCACAACTTAATCATAGCTAACACTTGGTTCAAGAATCATAAAAGGAGGTTGTATACATGGAAGAAGCCTGGAGATAGTGACAGGTTTCAGATAGATTACATAATGGTAAGACAGAGATTTATTAACCAGGTTTTAAATTGTGGCAGATGTGGACTCTGATCACATTCTATTGGTTATGAACTGTAGATTAAAACTGAAGAAACTGCAAAAAGGTGGGAATTTAAGGAGATGGGACCTGGATAAACTGAAAGAACCAGAGGTTGTACAGAGTTTCAGGGAGAGCATAAGGGAACAATTGATAGGAATGGGGGAAAGAAATACAGCAGAAGAAGAATGGGTAGCTTTGAGAGATGAAGTAGTGAAGGCAGCAGAGGACCTAGTAGGTAAAAAGACGAGGGCTAGTAAAAGTCCTTGGGTAACAGAAGAAATACTGAATTTAATTGATGATCGGAGAAAATATAAAAATGCAGTAAATGAAGCAGGCAAAAAGGAATACAAAAGTCTCAAAAACAAGATCGACAGGAAGTGCAAAATGGCTGAACAGGGATGGCTAGAGGACAAATGTAAGGATGTAGAGGCTTATCTCACTAGGGGTAAGATAGATACTGCCTACAGGAAAATTAAAGAAACCTTTGGAGAACAGAGAACCACTTGTATGAATATCAAGAGCTCAGATGGAAACCCAGTTCTAAGCAAAGAAGGGAAAGCAGAAAAGTGGAGGGAGTTTATAGAGGGCCTATACAAGGTCGATGTACTTGAGGACAATATTATGGAAATGGAAGAGGATGTAGATGAAGATGAAATGGGAGATACGATACTGCGTGAAGAGCTTGACAGAGCACTGAAAGACCTGAGTCGAAACAAGGCCGCGGGAGTAGACAACATTCCATTAGAGCTACTGACGGCCTTGGGAGAGCCAGTCCTGACAAAACTCTGCCACCTGGTGAGCAAGATGTATGAGACAGGCGAAATACCCTCAGACTTCAAGAAGAATATAATAATTCCGATCCCAAAGACAGCAGGTGCTGACAGATGTGAAAATTACCGAACAATCAGTTTAATAAGTCACGGATGCAAAATATTAACGCTTATTCTCTACAGACGAATGGAAAAACTGGTAGAAGCTTACCTCGGGGAAGATCAGTTTGGATTCCGTAGAAATGTTGGAACACGTGAGGCAATACTGACCCTACGACTTATCTTAGAAGAAAGATTAAGGAAAGGCAAACCTACGTTTCTAGCATTTGTAGACTTAGAGAAAGCTTTTGACAATGTTGACTGGAATACTCTCTTTCAAATTCTGAAGGTGGCAGGGGTAAAATACAGGGTGCGAAAGGCTATTTACAATTTGTACAGAAACCAGATGGCAGTTATAAGAGTCGAGGGACATGAAAGGGAAGCAGTGGATGGGAAGGGAGTGAGACAGGGTTGTAGCCTATCCCCGATATAATTCAATCTGTATATTGAATAAAGAGTTAATGAAACGAAAGAAAAATTTGGAGTTAGAATTAAAATTTAGGGAGAAGAAGTAAAAACCTTGAGGTTTGCCGATGACATTCTGTCAGGGACAGCAAAGGACTTGGAAGAGCAGTTGAACGGAATGGACAGTGTCTTGAAATGAGGGTATAAGATGAACATCAACGAAACCAAAACGAGGATAATGGAATGTAGTCGAATTAAGTCGGGTGACGCTGAGGGAATTAGATTAGGAAATGAGACACTTAAAGTAGTAAAGGAGTTTTGCTATTTGGGGAGCAAAATAAGTGAAGATGGTCGAAGTAGAGAGGATATAAAATGTAGACTGGCAATGGCAAGGAAAGCGTTTCTGAAGAAGAGAAATTTGTTAACATCGAGTATAGATTTACGTGTCAGGAAGTCGTTTCTGAAAGTATTTGTATGGAGTGTAGCCATGTATGGAAGTGAAACGTGGCCGATAACTAGTTTGGACAAGAAGAGAATAGAAGCTTTCGAAATGTGGTGCTACAGAAGAATGCTGAAGATTAGATACGTAGATCACATAACTAGTGAGGTGGTATTGAATAGAATTGAGGAGAAGAGGAGCTTGTGGCACAACTTGACTAGAAGAAGGGATCGGTTGGTAGGACATGTTCTGATGCATCAAGGGATCACCAATTTAGTATTGGAGGGCAGCGTGGAGGATAAAAATCGTAGAGGGAGACCAAGAGATGAATACACTAAACAGATTCAGAAGGATGTAGGTTGCAGTAGGTACTGGGAGATGAAGAATCTTGCACAGGATAGAGTAGCATGGAGAGCTGCATCAAACCAGTCTCAGGACTGAAGACCACAACAACAACAATATCACCAACTCCAGGCAACTTCTTTCGACTTAGGTCGTTCACATCTACATCTACATCTACATTCATACTACGCAAGCCACCTGACGGTGTGTGACGGACGGTACCTTGAGTACCTCTATCGGTTCACCCCTCTATTGCAGTCTCGTATTGTTCGTGGAAAGAAAGATTGTCGTTATGCCTCCGTGTGGGCTGTAATCTCCCTGGTTTTATCCTCATGGTCTCTTCGCGAGACATATGTAGGCGGGAGCAATATACTGCTTGACTCCTCGGTGAAGGTATGTTCTCGAAACTTCAACAAAAGCCCGTACCGAGCTACTGAGCGTCTCTCTTGCAGTCTTCCACTGGAGTTTATCTCTCATCTCCGTAACGCTTTCACGATTACTGTAACGAAGCGCGCTGCTCTCCGTTGGATCTTCTCTGTGTCTTCCATCAACCCTATCTGGTACGTATCCCACACTGGTGAGCAGTATTCAAGCAGTGGGCGAACAAGTGTACTGTAACCTACTTCCTTTGTTTTCGGACTGAATTTCCTTAGGATTCTTCCAATGAATCTCAGTCTGGCATCTGCTTTACCGACGATTAATTTTATTTAGTCATTCCATTTTAAATCACTCATAACGCCTACTCTCAGATAATTTATGGAATTAACTGCTTCCAGTTGCTGACCTGCTATGTTGTAGCTAAATGATAAAGAATCTTTCTTTGTATGTATTCGCAGAACATTACACTTGTCTACATTGAGATTAAGTTGCCAATCCCTGCACCATGCGTCAGTTCTTTGCCGATCCTCCTGCATTTCAGTACAATTTTTAGGTACAACCTCTCGATATACTTGGTGATCAAGAAGTCAGTATAAATTTGAAAACTTAATAAACCACGGAATAATTTAGATAGAGAGATAAAAATTGACACACATGCTTGGAATGACATGGGGTTTTATTAGAACAAAAAAAAGTATTGCTAGACGCGTGGAAGATCTCTTGCGCGCGTCGTTTGGTGGTGGTCGTGTGCTCAGCCGCCACTTTCGTCATGCTTGGCCTCCCAGGTCCCCAGACCTCCGTCCGCGCGATTATTGGCTTTGGGGTTACCTGAAGTCGCAAGTGAATCGTCATCGACCAACATCTCTAGGGATGCTGAAAGACAACATCCAACGCCAATGCCTCACCATAACTTCGGACATGCTTTACAGTGCTGTTCACAACATTATTCCTCGACTACAGCTATTGTTGAGGAATGATGGTGGACATATTGAGCATTTTCTGTAAAGAACATCATCTTTGCTTTGTCTTACTTTGTTATGCTAATTGTTGCTATTCTGATCAGATGAAGCGTCATGTGTCGGACATTTTTTGAACTTTTGTATTTTTTTGGTTCTAATAAAATCCCATGTTATTCAAAGCATGTGTGTGAATTTGTACCTCTCTATCTGCATTATTCCGTGATTTATTCAGTTTTCAAATTTATACTGACTTTTTGATTACCCGGTACTACAGCATTATCCGCAAAAAGCCTCAGTGAACTTCCCTTGTTATCCACAAGGTCGTTTATATATACTGTGAATAGCATGGGTCCTACGACACTCCCCTGCGGCACACCTGAAATCACTCTTACTTCGGAAAGCTTCTCTCCATTGAGAATGACGTGCTGCGTTCTGTTATCTAGGAACTCTTCAATACAATCACACAAGTGGTCTGATAGTCCATATGCTCTTACTTTGTTCATTAAAGGACTGTGGGGAACTGTATCGAATGCCTTGCGGAAGTCAAGAAACACGTCATCTACATGGGAACCCGTGTCTATGGCCCTCTGAGTCTTGTGGACGAATAGCGCGTGCTACGTTTCACACGATCGTCTTTTTTCGAAACCCATGCTGATTCCTACAGAGTAGATTTCTAGTCTCCAGAAAAGTCATTATACTCGAACATAATACGTGTTCCAAAATTCTACAACTGATCGACGTTAGAGATACAGGTCTGTCCGCAGCTCGTGGTCGTGCGGTAGTGTTCTCGCTTCCCGCGCCCGGATTCCCGGGTTTGATTCCCGGCGGGGTCAGGAATTTTCTCTGCCTCGTGATGACTGGGTGTTGTGTGATGTCCTTAGGTTAGTTAGGTTTAAGTAGTTCTAAGTTCTAAGGGACTGATGACCATAGATGTTAAGTCCCATAGTGCTCAGAGCCATTTTTAGATACAGGTCTATGGTTCTGCACATCCGTTCGTCGTCCCTTCTTGAAAACGGGGATGACCTGTGCCCTTTTGCAATCCTCTGGAACGCTACGCTCTTCTAGACACCTACGGTACACCGCTGCAAGAAGAGGGGCAAGTTCCTTCGCGTACTCTGTGTAAAATCGAACTGGTATCCTATCAGGTCCAGCGGTCTTTCCTCTTTTGAGCGATTTTAATTGTTTCTCTATCCCTGTGTCGTCTATTTCGATATCTATCATTTTGTCATCTGTGCGACAATCTAGAAAGGGAACTACAGTGCAGTCTTCCTCCGTGAAGCAGCTTTGGAAAAAGACATTTAGTACCATTTTGGTCACAGTGTCTGGACATGTTTTTTTGATCCACCCACCGCTTTGACATAAGACCAAAATTTCTTAGAATGTATTAAACGCCTTGCGGAAGTCAAGAAACACGGCTGTGTCAAAGTCTGTGTCATACCTCACCTCTCATTGTCGTCCTCTTCCTCTTTTCCTTCCGTCATATTGTTGTCAGTTCTTTTCTTTCCGCTGAACACGTGAACGGACCACTGACGCTCCGGCGATGCGGAGCCCTGACGTGGTACATACAGTACCTGCTCGCCGGTCCCACCGGGTTCGGCCGGGCCCTCGACAGCGGGCGGCGAGGTCGGTGCATAAGAGGCGGCCGATTCGCGCCTGTGTTTTACACGCGGCCCGCTAATTATTTGCCGGCGCGCTGATGGCTCCCGCGACACCGCGAGACACGGTGCAGCGCCGCTACACTTGTCGCGCCCCGCCGGACGTGTTCTGCGCTCCTAATCCCTCCGCCGGCCGCAACAACAGCCGACCGTATTTCATTCCTCAGCATCCGTGTCCCACGAGCAGCGCGGCGACAAGCGCTCCGTACGTTGTAACGACACCACCCGACTCGCAACGTCAGCTCGGCGACAGGCGAGCCTTTCGATCTGACACGCGTTTTGCCCACGTGCTAACTTATTACACGTTGTGAAACAAGCGAACTCTTCTTTTTCAAGCACGCCGCACTTTGTACAAGAGATCAATCATCCGTCGAACATTGGCTAAAACGACACAAATTAATTACAGTCATAAAATCTCTAGCGGCTCGATACATCTCATACAATGAAGAGCCAAATTTACATCTACTACATCTACATACATACACCGCAATCCACCATACGGTGCGTGGCGGAGGGTACCTCGCACCACAACTAGCATCTTCTCTTTCTGTTCCACTCCCAAACAGAACGAGGGAAAAATGACTGCCTATACGCCTCTGCACGAGCACTAATCTCTCTTATCTTATCTTTGTGCTCTTTCCGCGAAATGTAAGTTGGCGGCAGTAAAACTGTACTGCAGTCAACCTCAAATGCTGGTTCTCTAAACTTCCTCAGTAGCGATTCACGAAAAGAACGCCTCCATTCCTGAAGTGGTACACCTGCCTAATATGGTGTAGGGCCCTCGTGAGCAATCAGAACACGACGCGGCATGGACTCGACTAATGTCGAAAGTAGTGCTGGAGGGAAGTAACACCATCATTCCTGCAGGGCTGTCCACAAATCCGTAAGAGTACGATGGGGTGGAGATCTCTTCCGAACAGCACATTGCAAGGCGTCCCAGATATGCTTAATAATGTTCACGTCTGAGGAGTATGATGGGCGCTGGAAGAGTTTAAACTCAGAAGAGTGTTCCTGGAGCCACTCTGTAGCAATTCTGGACGTGTGGGGTATCACATTGTCCTGCTGGAATTGCGCAAGTCCGTAGGAATGCACAGTGGACAGTAATGGATGCAGGTGATCATACAGGATGCTTACGTACGTATCACCTGTCACAGTCGTATCTAGACGTATCATGGATCCCATATCACTCCAACTGCATACGCCCCACACCACTGCCGGCCGCTGTGTCCGAGCGGTTCTAGGCGATTCAGTCCGGAAACGCGCTGCTGCTGCTACGGTCGCAGGTTCGAATCCTGCCACGGGCATGGATGTGTGTGCTGTCCTTAGGTTAGTCAGGTTTAAGTAGTTCTAAGTTCTAGGGGACTGATGACCATAGATGTTAAGTCCCATAGTGCTCAGAGCCATTTGAACCATTTCGTTGGACCGGGTAACAACTTTCCTGTGATCAACAGTTCAACGCCGGTCTTGACGGGCCCAGGCGAGGCGTGCAGTCGTCAAGGTTACACGAGTGGGCCTCCGTACCCGAAAGCCCGTATGGATGACGTTTCATCGAATGGTTCGCACGCTGACACTTATTGATGGCCCAACGTTGAAACATGCAGAAATTTGAGGAAGGGTTGCACTTCTGTAACGTTGAACGATTCTCTTCATTCGTTGTTAGTCCCGTTCTTGCAGGATGTTTCAGGCCGCAGCGATGTCGGAGATTTGATGTTTTACTGGATTATCTTCTGGTAAACTTTCCGGGATGTAAGGTCGTGGTCCATGAAACTCTTCAGCTCCTAACGTTTCGTCCAGAGCTGCGCTGGACATCTTCAGAGGGGTGTTTCTCCTCCGGTGAGTCTTGCCGACTGACGGGTCGGACGTCTGAGAGCGACTTATGTATCGTAGAAAGTGGGCGTGACCAGAGTTACACGTGATATGCAGAGATAACCTTTGTCAGAGATAAAACTTAACTATCGATCGTAATCTCGTCACGGATAAAACTGTCTAGCAATTCTGTAGTGCTACTGTCCAAATATCACTAAGTTTCATGGTCTCTTCTTTCCGATTAAAATTATCCCTATGTTTATATATTTCAATTGCTTCTCTACAAAGCCGTGGGTAATAGTTCGCCGTCGTAGATAAAATTTTTGTTTCGGAAAACTTTACTTGATGATTTCCTGGCTGAAAAGCGTGTTCTGCTACAGCCGATTTATCTGTTTTTCCTAATCGGCAAAGACTTCTGTGTTCTTTTAACCGTGTATTTACGCTTCTTTTTGTTGTTCCAACATAAACTTTACCACATGTACACGGAATTTTATATACGCCACTGGCTGATAGAGGAGCGCGTTTATGTTTTACAGACCGAAGAACATGACAAATTTTCTTCGTTGGTCTAAAAACAGGTCTAATATCATGTTTACTTAAAATCTTTCTCTGTCCTACGAGGAAATTTTGTCTGCATTAGATGCCTATTTCAAAGAAACAGTTAATGTGGTTGCCAAACGGTATACGTTTTTTCGTACAAAACGTACGGCCGGTCAAACTAATAGGGAGTGGGTAGCAACATTGCAAGGACTTACTAGGGACTGTGCCTTTGAATGTGACTGTGGTCTTTCTTATTCAGATACAATGGTGCGTGATGCAATTGCACAGAACGTTTCTGATGTTCGCATACGGGAGCAAATTTTGAAACTAGTTAATCCCTCCCTTCAACAAGTGATAGACATATTGGATAGACAGGACACACTTGACTGTGCTCAGGAATCTTTTGAAACTTCGCCAGCCGTGTGTAACATTAACCGGCCCGCTGGACGCGCTGCGCGGCCCGGTAACCGGGCCTCGCGCACGTCCGCACAGCTGCCGCCGCGCGCTAAGCCACGTGTGCCGCGCCAGCCCACAAATGTAGTGAAATCGTGCCCGCGGTGTGCTACTAGACATTCGCGTGAACATTGCCCGTCACGCCGAGCTATTTGCTTTTTCTGCAATAAGAAAGGACATGTTCAAAGTGTTTGCCAGAAAAAGCTCAGATCAGACAATCACAATCATTCCAGGCCCTTTGCTTTGCGCCGGAATCGAACCAAGGACACTCAGGCTCGTGGACCTTCGCCTATGGACATTCATGTCGTTAATTCCGCTTCGTCCAGTGACACTTTCTCTAACAGTGACTGTGATCGTCCCACAAAAACTGTGCGTCGACGTCGCCGGAAATCACGTCAATTAGCAAGTGATTCTGTACCGGTGTCTGTTCCAATTGCACAAAACAGTCGCTCTTGTCGTCAGCAGGACAATAAACTTTTTGTGGACTTAGACTTTGAAGGCAAAGTGATACCATTCCAGCTCGATACCGGAGCTGCAGTTTCATTGCTCAATCCTGACACGTACAAACAACTGGGCAAACCTCCGTTGCGTTCCGCAAATGTTCAGCTAACTACATATTCCGGACAGAAAATTCCTGTGTTAGGACAGTGCAGCCTTCTTGCAACATACAAGGGACAAACAAAACTTGTGTCATTTTACGTTCTTCGTTCTTCTTCTGCAGTGAACTTGTTTGGTCTCGATTTATTTCAGTTGTTTAACATGTCTATTGTGAATCAGGTCCTCTCAGTGAATCAGACTGTGCCTACAGACAGTGTTTCTCGGCTGTGTGACGAATTTGCAGACATTTTTGCACCGGGCTTAGGTTGCGCTAAAAACTATGAAGCACATTTAGAACTGAAGGTAAACGCGCAACCGAAATTTTTCAGGGCGCGCAATGTTCCCCACGCATTGCGTGATGAGGTCGCAAGAACGTTACACGATCTCGAATCACAGGGTGTAATTGAACGTGTGCAAGCTTCTCTCTGGGCCTCACCCTTAGTAATTTTGCCAAAACCTTCCGGAAAATTGAGACTTTGCGTGGACTTCAAGGCCACAGTGAATCCACAGCTAGTGACTGCTACTTTTCCTTTGCCCCGCCCGGAAGATCTTTTTGCTAAACTGTGCCCGGGAAAATATTTTTCAAAGTTGGACCTAGCCGATGCGTACTTGCAAATACCGGTGGACGACGAATCCCAGCGCGTATTGGTGGTTAACACGCATCTTGGATTGTACCGCTTCAAAAGACTGCCATTCGGGTGTGCATCCGCCCCTGCCTTGTTTCAGCAATATTTACAAACTATTTGTGCGTCGGTCCCTACTGCAGCAAACTATCTGGACGATATAGTGATCTCCGGACAGACAGAAGAAGATCATCTTGCGAACTTACGAACATTATTTCAGGTCTTGCGGCAAAATGGTCTTCGCTTGAGGAAGGACAAATGTGTGTTTTTTGCTCGTGACTTACCATACCTGGGACATGTCATTAATGCCCAAGGCATACATCCGAGTCCAGAGCACCTCCGTGCCATACAAGAATTGCCTTCCCCTCAAAATGTGAAACAGCTACAGAGTGTGTTGGGTAAAATTAATTATTACAATAAATATGTGCGCAATGCCTCTTCCATTTCAGCTCCGCTTCATCGCTTACGCCGTAAAGGTGTTCCGTTCGTCTGGACGACGGAATGTGAACGCGCCTTTCGCCAGTTGAAATCGGCGTTGCTTTCTAATACTTGCCTTACGCCATTCGATCCCCAGAAACCCCTTTTGTTGATGGTAGATGCATCGGATTTCGGGATCGGTGCTGTGCTTGCGCACAAAGTTGGCTCCCATGATCGCCCTATTGCCTTTGCGTCCAAATTGCTCTCGTCTGCGCAAAGAAATTATTCACAGATAGAGAAAGAAGCTTTGGCTCTCGTGTTTGGTGTTACTAAGTTCCATGATTTCTTGTATGGTCGTCACTTTACCATCATCACAGACCACAAACCTTTGACATCGCTTTTTCATCCGACCAAGCCTGTACCTCCACGTACAGCGCAGAAATTCATTCGCTGGTCTATTTTCCTCTCGCAGTACCGCTACGATATCTTGTATCGGTCCACTGCTAAGCACGGAAACGCCGATGCGTTGTCCCGTTTGCCTGTTGCTGAGGATAAAGCATTCGATTCTTCCGAACTTGCTTGCATGTTCATTGATTCGGAAACCGATGAAGTGGTCGAATCGTTTCCGATTGATTTTCGTCGTGTCGCTATAGCCACAGCTGCTGACCCTGTCCTTGCTACTGTTTTACGTTTTGTTGCTACGCAATGGCCTTTGTCAAAGTCTCGGATCGAGGATCCGTTGGTTCGCCGATTTTTTGCTCACAAGGAGAGACTTTTTGTTCGACGTGGTGTTTTGTTGTTGCGTTCTGATAATGATCAGTCCAGAGTCGTGGTCCCACGTTCGTTACAGTCCTCTGTTTTACGGCTTCTTCACCAAGGACATTGGGGTATAGTGCGAACGAAACAACTTGCTCGTCAGCACTGTACTTGGTTCGGAATCGATGCTGCGATTACGAATATGTGTTCTTCGTGCCCGGCGTGTGCCGAACAACAGTCCGCACCGCCGCGGAAAGTCTTTGCGTGGCCAAAAGCCACTTCCCCTTGGCAACGCTTGCACATTGATTTTGCTGGTCCATTCTGGAATGCTCGATGGTTGGTTCTGGTCGACGCCTTCAGTAATTTTCCTTTTGTTGTCCGGGTGTCTTCCACGACGTCCTCCGCCACCATCCAAGCGTTGTCTGCTATCTTTTGCATTGAAGGTCTTCCGCAGACTATTGTTTCCGACAATGGCCCACAATTCATGTCCGCAGAATTTCAGTCATTCTGCCAGGCCAATGGTATTCAACATCTGACATCCGCGCCGTTTTCGCCTCAGTCCAACGGTGCAGCTGAACGATTGGTCCGGACTTTCAAGTCACAGATGTTGAAATTGAAAGAGTCGCATTCTCGGGAGGACGCATTGTTGCTCTTTTTGTCTTCGTATCGCTCTCAGCCCCGAGATGGTCGCTCGCCGGCTGAGTTGCTCCACGGTCGTCCTCATCGCACCTTGATGTCTTTGCTGCATCCGCCGCATCAGGTTCCTGTGCAGCGGCAGACTCCTGCTTTTGCTCCAGGCGACGTTGTATATTATCGCAACTATCGAGGTTCACGGCGTTGGCTCGCAGGGCGCATTCTTCGCTGCCTCGGCCGCGCGATGTATTTGGTTTTGGGGGCCTCTGGTGAGGTGCGTCGGCATCTCAATCAGCTGCGCCTCTGTCGTCGCTCGGGTTCTGCCGCTCCCCGTCTGCTTTCAGCGACGGTGCCGTCCGGTCAGCGCCCTGGGGACCCATCTACTGGCTCGCCTCATCCCCAGGTGTTACCGACGATGCCTTCCATTTTGCCCCATGGCGACGCGCCGCCGCCGCCGCAGCAGCAGCAGCCGCTGCCGCCGCCGCCGCTGCTTGTTCTCCCGCTGGCGCCGCCCGCATTCGACGCTTCATTGCAGCCGCCAAGCGCCTCCCAGGGTCACGCGCCGCCGATCGCTTCCCGTGACCAGCTGTCCTCCGCCATGGAACTCCCGCCCGCTCCGGACCACATGACGTCATCGCGCGTCGGCTACCCCGACGCAATGGAGGTTGATCCTTCGGTCCCTCCTGTCTCTTTACGGGCGCCTACACCGCATGTTGACGTGCACCCTGGACTAGTTTTTCAGGCGTTTCCTAGCTCCCCTCGGACCGAATGGCCGGGTGCGGGTGGCACAGCCTCGCCTGTTGTTAGGCTCCCCACCTCATCGCATACGTCAACATGTGGTCCTCCCCACGGCGGGCGGAAGCCTTATCACACGACCGTTCGCCGATTTGCGGGGGAGGAATGTGGTGTCACCGCCAGACACCACACTTGCTAGGTGGTAGCTTAAATCGGCCGCGGTCCATTTAGTACATGTCGGACCCGCGTGTCGCCACTGTGTAATCGCAGACCTAGCGCCACCACCAAGGCAGGTCTCGTGATACGAGAGAGCACTCGCCCCAGTTGTACGAGAACCTAGCTACCGCCCAGTTGTACGAGAACCTAGCTACCGACCAGATGTACGAAGCCTTTCTCTCTCATTAGCCGAGAGACAGAATAGCCATCAGCTAAGTTAATGGCTACGAACTAGCAAGGCGCCATTAGCCATACAGTGATTGAACTTAAAGTCTCCTGTGTATCGTCAAGATCGATGTACCACAATGATATTAAAGATAAGTATTAATCCTGCTCCGTACTTTTCTTCCTAACATTAATTACGTATCCTGTTCCAGTACATCACGCCCGTCTGCGTTAGTCTAGCGTGCATTTTCAGCCATCTCAACTTCACGGTGTCGGCCCAGATACCGACACAACATTCAGCTTTGTTCCTTCAGAGAACAAACTTGGTGGCGCCCGGCTGCCAGTGGAGATAGCTATAGTGGGCGTCAGCGACTGTTTTCCGGTTTCCTGAGGGCGGTGTTTCTCTATCCTGGTGATAAAGAACTAGTCTTCCCTTAACCCGGCTACATGTGTAGTGATTTGGTGCGATCCTGCTGTTCCAAGAGGCGAGAGATATCCACTGGATGAACTGCGTTTTCTAATACACTTTGAGAAAGAAACTTCTGAGAGTGCTGGGAAGAAGCAGCATCTTACAGCAAATGCACTGAGTGTCAGCGTACATTTCGTTCTGGAGCCTGACATGCCGGAAGTCTTGAACGTTAAAATAATTTCGTGGCGCGGCTGGGAGCTCGTGAAATTGGAGGTCAACCGGCACTCCTCGCTAGACCACCATGCGGTTACTCCTGTGTCCTTTGGCATGGAGATGATGACTTAAAAGTGTGGAGGTGATCTTGTGCTACGGATAAATGAAAGAGTTGGTAACTGCTTTTCCTGTGCGGGGGGTATTAAGGGCTCAGAGATCTTCCAGCTTTTGTTTTCGATGCTCGAGCACTGGCTCAGTGAACTGAGTTCTCATGTGAGGTTATCACTAGCTAGAGGTAGTACTTGATAACGAAGAGGCGATCTTGACGAGGTATTACAGAAAACAAATTCCATCTTTTCCAGTCGAAACATGTGGCGATTTTCTTTGTGTCCTTTTCCTTTATGACTTCCGACTTTATCGTGTTTTGCTGATGGATGATTCACAAGAAACCACTCACAGGTGTTGTAGTGTCTGTTTACGGTGCCCTTTATCAAATGCGATGCAAGTTAAAAGGCGAAAAGTCCTTTGGACTCGCCTTTCATTGACTTAATTTGTTCAGTTCATGCCCACATACCATTAGGGCACTTGTACGGAGTTAGGATAACACTGTGGCCGATATGATGTTCATTAAAGAGGGATGACATTGTCAGCGTACGGAGTTCTTTAGTAGCTAACTGCACGAAGTAATTTTGAGGCGATCTGACTGAGTTTTAGTGTTGTTGGACAGCTAGAGCTGCAGCTGGGCAAAGGGTGACCTGCTGGTGGTAGATGGCGAGAAGGCTGCATTATTGGCGTTAGTTTAGGTCCTTGTGTTCAAGCAGAAGAACGCAAGCTGGCAGACACAGACTGAGCAGCAGGGAGTCCCCTAACCACGGGGAGAGGAGTGCTCTCTCGTGCCACAGTACATCGTCCCAGACGCTAGCGACAGAGATTTTTACAGCTTCCTTAGCCGAGCCTCGATAGAACTGTTCTCTGATAATTGTTCTCTGTCGAGGAGAGTGCATTCTTCAGATTCTGCAGGTATCCACTGACATATTTCTGTGAATCTTCCTGCAAGATCCGTATCTGTTACGACAGTGAAAACATTTCGCCACAGTGGCTGAAACTGGTGAGCATGGCAGAATGCCTATCACAATGTTACCAGGATAGCCATTGCGCTCTTTAAAGTCGCGTTACTGAGCTACATGAAAAAAAATTAGTTACTAACTACCTCGTGCACACACTTTTTTTTCAGCCTGTAAGCGTCAGTACAGATATTCGGATTTATGTTATGATATGTTCGATATGCCTCCCATCATTGCCGATGATGTGGCGCAGACGAATAGCGAAGTTCTGCAAGGGCCGGTGAAGTGTCGGAGCATCAATGCTGTCGATGACGTCATGAATTGCTGTTTTTAGCTCAGCAATGGTTTTGGGGTTATTGCTGTACACCTTGTCTTTAATATATTCCCAGATTCGGAGAATATGGTGGCCAATCGAGGCTCATGCCAGTCTCCTCTGGATACACCAGAGCCAGAATGCAGTCCTCAAAGTGCTCCTCCAGGACATCAAACACTTTCCTGCTTCGATGGAATCAAGCTCCATCTTGCACGAATCACATCTTGTCGAAATTAGGGTCACTTCGGATACTGAAGATGAAATTATGTTCCAAAATCGTCCTGTACCGTTCGGTAGTCACCTTGTCATCAAGGAATATCGCACCGATTATTCCGTGACTGGACATCGCACATAGCATAGTCACCCGTTCAGGATGAAGAGACTACTCGATCGCGAAATGTGGATTCTCATTCCCCCCCGCCCAAATGCGCCAATATTGCTTATTGACGAACCCATCCAAATGAAAGTGGGATTCGTCGCTAAACCAAACTATACAGCGCACACTAATTCCCACCATGCCCCAAGGCCAACCGTGCAGTTTGAACGTCTTAACGCAAACTGATCAGAAGTTATGCTGACTTTATTTCTGATACTTGAATAATTGTCACCCTATAAGTCCAACATAGAAAACCTGGCGTTTGAAATTCCCTTCTCCACCATCCCATAACCACTGCACCATCTCGTGATTACGGACCAAGTTATCGAATTTATAAATATTCTAAAAGAGTGTAGCTGACGGTACAGTAAATGAGTTTGTGGATTTTGAACCAAAAAGGGCAGTAGTACCAAATCAATAATTAAGCTTAATGATTTTCCAAAAGAGCGACACTCTCGATCTGGTTGTCGTGGTCGAAAATCCAAAGATTGGTTTGATGCAGCTCTCCATTCTACCCTATCCTGTGCAAGCCTCTTCATCTCCAAATAACCAACGCAATCTACATCCTTTTGAATCTACTTAGTGTATTCATCTCTTGGTCTCTCTCTACGATTTTTACACCCCCCCCCCCCCCCCCCACTTCTCTCTAATACTAAACCGGTGATCCATTGATGGCTCAGAACGTGTCCTACCAACCGATCCCTTCTTTTAGTCAAGGTGCGGCACAAATTCCTCTTCTCCCCCTTCTATTCAGTACCTCTTCGCTAGTTACGTGATCTACCGATCTAATCTTTAGCATTCTTCTGTAGCATCACATCTCAAACAATTCTATTCTCTTCTTGTATCTACTGTATATCGTCCACGTTTCACTTCCATACATAGCTACACTCCATACAAATACTTTCAGAAAAAGCTTCCTGACACGGAAATCTATATTCGATGTCATCAATTTTCTCTTCGTCAAAACATTTTCCTTGCAATCGCCAGTCTACATTTTATATCATGTCTACTTCGATCATCATCAGTCTTGTTGCTCCCCAAATAGCAAAACTCCTTTACTACTTTAAGTGTCTCATTTCCTAATCTAATTCCCTCAGCATCACCCGACTTAATTCGACCACATTCTGTTATCCTCGTTTTGCTTTTGTTGATGCTCATCTTATATCCTCCTTTCAAGACATTGTCCATTCCGTTCAACTGCTCTTTCAAGTCCTTTGCTGTCCCTGAGAGAATGTCATCGGCAAACCTCAAGGTTTTTATTTCTTCTCCCTGGATTTTAATTCTAACTCCAAATTTTTCTTTCGTTTCATTTGCTGGTTATTCAATATACAGATTGAATTATATCGGGGATAGGCTACAAGCCTGCCTCACTCCCTCCCCAAACCACTGCTTCCCTTTCATACCCCTCAACTCTTATAACTGCCATCTGGTTTCTGTGCAAATTGTAAATAGCCTTTCGCTCCCTATATTTTACCGCTGCCACCTTCGAAATTTGAAAGAGTATATTCCAGTCGACATTGACAAAAGCTTTCTCTAAGTCTACATATGCTGTAAACATAGGTTTGCCTTTCCTTAACCTATCTTCTATGAGAAGTGGTAGGGTCAGTATTGCCTCGCGTGGTCCTACATTTCTGTGGAATCCACACTACCAAACTGATCTTCCTCAAGGCCGGCTTCTTCCAATTCGTGTTAGTATTTTGCAACCGTCACTTATTAAACTAGGAATTTTCACACCTGTCAGCACCTGCTTTCTTTGGAATTGGAATTGTTATATTCTTCTTGAAGTGGATGGTATTTCACCTGTCTCACTAGATGGGAGAATTTTGTCTTGCCTGGCTCTCCCAAGGAAGTTCCAACAGAATGTTGTCTACTCCTCGGATCTTGTTTCGTCTTAGATCTTCCAGTGCTCTGTCAAATTCTTCACGCAATACTATATCTCCCATCATACTATATCTCAGCTACGTCCTCTTCCATTTCCATAATATTGTCCTCAAGTACACCGCCCTTGTGTAGACTATATACTCCTTCCACCTTTCTGCTTTCCCTTGTTTGCTTAGGACTAGTTTTCCATCTGAGCTCTTGATATTCATAAAGGTGGTTCTCTTGTCTCCAAAGGTCTCTCTAACTTTTCTGTAGCTGGCATCTATCTTATCCCTAGTGACATATGCTTCTACGTTATACTTGTCCTCTAGCCATTCCGGCTTAGCCACTTTGCGCTTCCTGTGGATCTCATTTTTGAGACGTTTGTATTTCTTTTCTTCTCTTTCATTTACTGCATTTTTATATTTCTCCTTTCAGCAGTTAAATTCAATATCTCATGTGTTACCCAAGCATTTCTATTAGCCGCCGCCTATTTATCCTTTTGATCCTCTGCTGCCTTCACTATTTCATCTCTCAAAGCTGCCGTACTTCTACTGTATTCCTTTGCCATGCTCTTGTCAATCGTTCCCTAATGCTCCCTCTGAAACTCTCTACAACCTCTGGTCCTACCTTTTTGCCGTTTGTTCAATTTTAATCTACAGTTTGCAACCAATAGATTGTGGCCAGAGCCCACATCTGCCCCTGGAAATGCCTTACTATTTAAAACCTGGTTCCTCAATCTCGGTCTTACCATTATATAATCTGAAACCTCCCGTTGCCTCCGTGTCTCTTCCACGTATACAACCTTCTTTCACGATTCTTAAAGGAAGCCTCAGAGATGAGTAACTTATGCTCTTGGCAAAATTCTACCAGGCGCCTTCCTCTTTCAGTCGTTCCCTCCAGTCCATATTCACCTTCTACTTTTCCTTCTCTTCCTTTTCCTACTATCAAGTTCGAGTCCTAAATGACAATTACATTTTCGTCTCCCTTAACTATCTGAATAATTGTTTTATCCCATAACACATTTCTTCAGTCTCTTGATCATCTGCGGAGCTAGCTGGCATATGAACTTGCACTCTCTATTCACATGACCACAAGTCCTGTTCCTCCTGCCACCGAACTTCACTAATTACCACTATATCTAATTCTAACCTATCCATTTCCCTTTTAAATTTTCTAGCCTACCTGCCTTATGAAGGAATCTGACATTCCACGCTCCGACCCGTAGAACTTCTGTTTCTCCTGATAACGATGTACTCCTGTGTAGTGCCCACCCGGAGATCCGAATGGCGAACTATTTTACGTCCGGAATATTTTACCTAAGAGCATGCATTCATCATTTAATCATACAGTAAAACTGCATGCCCTCTAGAAAAAATACGGCTGTAGTTTACCCTTGCTTTCAGTCGCTCGCAGTACCAGCACAGCTATGCTGTTTTGGTTGATGTTACAAGGCTAGTTCAATCAGTCATCCAGACTGATGTCCCCGTAACTATTGAAAAGGCTGCTGCCCCTCTTTAGGAACCACACGTTTGTCTGGCCTCTGAACAGGTACGCCTCCGTTGTGGGTGCACCTACGGTACGGCTACTTGTATCGCTGTATTGGTGAGGCACGCAAGACTCCCTACCAAAGGCAAGGTCCATGGCTCATGGGGCTACAGACAAGCTCAGTCTAGCTCCGTGTTCCTTGTATAGCTGGCATTATAAAGGTGGATCGTCGCTTAATTGATGGTCTAGATATGTGGCCTATAGAAGAGTACTTCGAATATCGATCCTAAGGTGAGTCGACACTAGACAAGACTGTCGACTCTTGTCAACACAAATCGGTTAAAATATTTTGCCAGAGGGCAAGAGGTAATGGAAAGAACAATGATAGTGGGAAAAATTGACGGCAGAAAACCTAGAGGACCCGCACTATTACGGTGGACAGGCCAGATTAAGACCTTGATCGGAATGGGCTTGCAACAAGCAAGTCACCGTGCTCAAGATAAAGGGAGACAGAACGTGAGGCCACGCCCTTGAGGGAGGAAGAGAGAGAGAGAGAGAGAGAGAGAGAGAGAGAGAGAGAGAGTACGGCTGAGGACAGGAAGGATTTTTTTGTCTCTTAATCGCAGATACCTATCAGTATATGTAGTACAACAACACATACATTCTGGTGTGTACTTCCATCTTTTGGGATAGTGTTATTAAGAAAGCAATTGAGATTAAATTAGCGAGTAGTCTCATAAATAAGGAGGGAAATTTTTGTTTAAATTCTGCTTATAGTCCTTCACTATCCGTAGTCCAATAACAGCACTACCGCAGTCATATAAATGCAGGCACGCCACTCTCGTGTAAAAATTGCTGCCGTTTGACAGATGGAGCGACACTAGCGCTCCAAGCGGCGAGAAAGCAGATAGACGTGTCATAAGGATAATGTTCGTTTTTAATTATTTTCTACTTAATTAATGGAATAGAGGTTATATTTTTGCGTTCCGTGCGTTAGTAAGTTACCGAGAGGCATACATTATTGTGAAATACATATAAAAACAGCATTGATCAGTGACATAAGCTAGAACTCGTTCATGAAGAAATACTTTCGAATATGCCTATAGTTGCAGCGTATTTGCCTGAAAGCAATTGAATATAAACACAGTTCATACATGAGAAGCAAATATTTCTGTTGTTATTATCATAGCCACTTTCCTTGACACTTAAAAATTTTGCCTGCCGGTGTGGCCGAGCGGTTCTAGGCGCTACGGTCTGGAACCGCGCGACCGCTACGGTCGCAGGTTCGAATCCTGCCTCGGGCATGGATGTGTGTGATGTCCTGAGGTTAGTTAGGTTTAATTCGTTCTAAGTTCTAGGGGACTGGTGACGTCAGAAGTTAAGTCCCATAGTGCTCAGAGCCGTCTGAACCACTTAAAAATTTTGAATGGGCCCAGTGATTCACCCTTTGTTAGATTTCACTCGACTTTTTGATACACGAATATTTTTGTAGCTGTGATTACTTTTGCTTCGAAAGCGAATGTATTGAGCATTCTTGCCGTTTATGGCTCAGATTTAGCAACATTTGTTGAACTGGTTTCTCCTGTGCTGGACGGTTTGTTATCACATATATGTGGTTTTCTCCTATGCCACAGTTGTGGTGGCTAACTTGATACGTCGACTAATGTTCCTTATAGGTTTTAGACGTTACACATTCACTGATTTGTCTGACAGTGTAGCGAAAAAAACTCTGCTTTGTTGGGTATATATAACTCTTGCTGCAAAAAGTCAGGTCTTCTGGTGTTTGCAAGCGATTTTCTGTCATTAAAGGAAACCGACATTATTCAGTAAACGTCTGTGCGTTACAGGAGAATAATAACGCATAGCTTCCCTTATGAATCTAAATAATCACAAATGTGATGTAATCTTTTAGTTATTGCCGATTTTTGTTGCTCTGGCGTGATTTTCCTTCCATGGTAGCGGAATTCCTTCACTGTACTACGTGGCCCCATATTTAGGCTGCTTTCAATACGGTTGCAACGTTTCGAAGTAGACGGGGGAGAGTGACGATTCGCCGGGAAGAACCTCCGCGTGCGTGTGTGTACACTGCGCGATCTAATCTGCGCCGGCCGGACCATTACGAGTGGGGTGGCCCCCCGGGGCTCGGCTCTGGCCGGCGCCGGACCCCGCGGAGCAGCTGGCCCGCAAACCCATCGGGGCGTGACGTCAGCCAGTAGCCAGCAGCCAGTCTCAATAGCCGTAATTGGCCGCACCCCGGGGTGGCCGCCGACACAACGCAGGCGGTCGCTCTGGCTGGGCGCGGCGTGCTCGCCTCGCCGGCCCTCAGCGCTCACCGCGCGTGGTATCCAGTGACGTGTAGCGCGATCACTTTGTACCACGGTGTGACATCTAGACGATGGGCAAAATGAAAGGGCCCGGAAAGTACGATGGACGTTTCATCTTGGTTTTTGAGGGAGAAGAGGTGCAGCAGGTGACACAAACAAACACTATATGAATCCACACCCGTTGCTGGTTCAACGACAGGAGGGCATCAGCGGAGGACTAGTGACACGAGCACAGAGCACCGACTAACAGAGAGTAGCAGCAGACCGGCTTGCCCGAGTTACTCGAATACAAATCACAATGGTAGACGAACGTGTACTGACAACGTCGTCGTCAATAGAAGTACACCACTGGCCATTAAAATTGCTACACCACGACGTTTGACGTGCTACAGACGCGAAATTTAACAGACAGGAAGAAGATGCTGTGTGTGGTGTCACAGCAAGCTAGGTGCTAGCCTTTAAATCGGCCGCGGTCCGTTACTATACGTCTGACCCGCGTGTCGCCACTATCAGTGATTGCAGACCGAGCGCCGCCACACGGCAGCTCTAGTCTAGAGAGACTCCCTAGCACTCGCCCCAGTTGTAGAGCCGACTTTGCTAGCGATGGTTCACTGTCTACATACGCTCTCATTTGCCGAGACGACAGTTTAGCATAGCCTTCAGCTGCGTCATTTGCTACGACCTAGCAAGGCGCCATATTCAGTTACTAACAGATAATATTGTGAATCATGGACCGTCAAGACTGACATTCATCATTACTGGATTAAAGTTAAGTATCAAACTAGCTACGTCCGCTTTCTGAACTCTAATTCCTTGTCATGTTCCAGACCTCACGTCAGTATAGTTCATCCCTCCTCACGCCAGCTTGCGAGAGCTAAAACGCGTGCATTTCGGCCTCCTCTAGTAACACGGTATTGGCTCTTCTGCCAACACAACACTGTGATATGCAAAGTATTAGCTTTTCAGAGCATTCACACAAGGTTGATGCCGGTGGCGACACGTACAACGTGTTGACATGAGGAAAGTTTCCAACCAATTTCTTATATACAAACAGCAGTTGACCGGCGTTGCCTGGTGAAACGTTGTTGTGATGCTTCGAGTAAGGAGGAGAAATGCGTACCGTCACGTTTCCGACTTTGAGAAAGGTCGGATTGTAGGCTATCACGATTGCGGTTTATCGTATCGCGACATTGCTGCTCGCGTTGGTCGAGATCCAATGACTGTTGGCAGAATATGGAATCGGTGGGTTCAGGAGGGTAATACGGAACGCCGTGCTGGATCCCAACGGCCTCGTATCACTACCAGTCGAGATGACAGGCATCTTATCCGCATGGCTGTAACGGATCGTGCAGCCACGTCACGATCCCTGAATCAATAGATGGGGACGTTTGCAAGACAACAACCATGTGCACGAACTGTTGGACGACGTTTCCAGCAGCATGGACTGTCAGCTCGGAGACCATGCCTGCGGTTACCCTTGACGCTGCATCAGAGACAGGAGCGCCTGCGATGGTGTACTCAACGACGAACCTGTGTGCACGAATGGCAAAACGTCATTTTTGCGGATGAATCCAGGTTCTGTTCACAGCATCATGATGGTCGCATCCGTGTTTGGCGACATCGCGGTGAACGTACATTGGAAGCGTGTATTCGTCATCGCCATACTGGCGTATCACCCGGCGTGATGGGTTGGGGTGCCATTGGTTACTCGTCTCGGTCACCTCTATTTCGCATTGACGACACTTCGAACAGTGGACGTTACATATCAGATGTGTTACGACCCGGAGCTCTGCCCTTCATTCGATCCCTGCGAAACCCTACATTTCAGCAGGATAATGCACGACCGCATGTTGCAGGTCCTGTACGGGCCTTTCTGGATACAGAAAATGTTCGACTGCTGCCCTGGCCAGCACATTCTCCAGATCTCTCACCAATTGAAAACGTCTGGTCAATGGTGGCCGAGCAACTGGCTCGCCACAATACGCCAGTCACTACTCTTGATGAACTGTGGTATCGTGTTGAAGCTGTATGGGCAGCTGTACCTGTACACGCCATCCAAGCTCTGTTTGACTCAATGCCCAGGCCTATCAAGGCCGTTATTACGGCCAGAGGTGGTTGTTCTGCGTGCTGATTTCTCAGGATCTATGCACCCAAATTGCGTGAAAATGTAATCACTTGTCAGTTCTAGTATATTATATTTGTCCAATGAATACCCGTTTATCATCTGCATTTCCTCTTGGTGTAGCAATTTTGATGGCCAGTAGCGTATAAATATACTCACCACAGCATCGTCACATAGATCTAAATTGAGGTGTAGAATAGGCCACATCGTCCACATTTTTGAGTTGCAAAAATGACTGTGTGGACGTTGACGATGCCATTACAGGCTTAATACTTTAGGACATGGTGTAGAAAAGATCTGAGGATGGTCATTACAGACTCAAACCGGTCAAACCGTCAAAACAATTGATATTGTGATCAAAGACGAATAAAATCATTTAAGTCCTAGGTCTATAGTTTATGATATCAAGATGTATTTGTTTGTTGGCGATAAAGTTGCCGTGTGAAAAACAAATCCAAAACGTTCCTTCGGTACGTCTCTCGTATTTACAATAAGACTGACACAAATTGACCCTTGTTAACGAACATTAGAAGATGCTGGAAATGGCCACAGGTTACGCCATTGCAGCGCTGTGGTTGATTTATAAAACTGTGAGACACCCGTATAACATCTCCACTTGGTAGACAGCAGTAGCAGTGATTTCAACGTACCGCCATAGCTTTTCAAGTGAGTGAGGATTATTTCTGCACCTATGACTCTTCAATCTGCTCGACAGGCAGAAACCACATGGGCAGAGACGAGATGACTGATTCGGCCACGAGATTCCAGTGCCTCTACTGACTGTCTTATTCTCACTGAACACCTCAAGCATTCGTGGCAAGATTGTCAAGGCAGAGTTCTTGCTCCGTTCAAATGGTTCAAGCACTATGGGACTTAACATCTGAGGTCATCAGTCCCCTAGACTTCTAGACTAAGGACATCACACACATCCATGCCCGAGGTAGGATTAGAACCTGCGACCGCAGCAGCAGCTCGGTTCCGGACTGAAGCGCCTAGAACCGCTCGGCCACAGTGGCTGGCTTTCGCTCCGTGTTGCACAAAGTATCCATAATGTCGTTCATCTTCTGTGTGTTGATCCAGATATCGATTAAACAGTTTCTGGATGTACCGGTCAGCATTAACAGTTTGATGAACGATTCGTGGTACGATGCAAACACCAGATACGTAGCGATAAACACCACTACTGCGATTATTAAGGAGCAAAAGAATTTTACTTTGCAAAAGACTTTGTATGTCTTTCCACATATATATTGTAAGTAGGCTGTTTATGTTTTCTTATTGGCAACGTTACGTAGCGCACTGTATGAAAATCACTGGCTGTGCTGTGTGCAGTCTGTGGCTAGTTTGCATTGTTGTCTGCCATTGTAGTGTTGAGCAGCGGCAGCTGGATGTGAACAGCGCGTAGCATTGCGCAGTTGGAGGTGAACCGCCAGCAGTGGTGGATGTGGGGAGAGAGATGGCGGAGTTTGGAAATTTGTAAGACTGGATGTCATGATCTGTTATGTAATTATGATTTTTCAACACTATTAAGGTAAATACATTGTTTGTTCTCTACTAAAATCTTTCATTTCCTAACTATTGCCTATCAGTAGTTAGTGCCGTCCGTAGTTTGAATCTTTTATTTAGCTGGCAGTAGTGGCGCTCGCTGTTTTGCAGTAGTTCGAGTAACGAAGATTTTTGGTGAGGTAAGTGATTTGTGAAAGGTATAGGTTAATGTTAGTCAGGGCCATTCTTTTGTAGGGATTTTTGGAAGTCAGATCGCGTTGCGCTAAAAATATTGTGTGTCAGGTTAAGTACAGTCATGTATAATTTTTCTAAGGGGACGTTTCAATATCTCCTATGTGTTGCCACAGATCACACGTCACTGTTCCCATTTTTGCTAAGAATGCAGTACACGCTAGGTGCCTAGTTGCTTTCACTTCTCCGTCTTGCATGAGATTTCTGACAAAGGTCACCAACCTGCAATCTTCTATACATTCCCCCTGCGTAGAAAACAGCATGCAGGTCCAGGTCACAGATCCGTTGTCTGGAGGCTGTAATGAACTGTTAGCGAGTAACTGATACTGCTTAAGTGACTCATTCTTTCACTTTTTTGGGACGCCACCCACTGGCATCATTCTAGTAGAATAAGAGAAACTGCGAATTACATTCTTTATCCACCGTCTGTTTAACAGTTCACACGTCATTCAGAACTTCTCTGTTTAAACAGTGTTAATTGATCACACATCTACGTATTTTTTAACTATTCTCGAATTAATATTTCTTTATAGAACTGAAATACAACCGATCGCAGCAGACAACGTTTCTCTGTCTCCTGTCTGTTCGTTCAGGAGCGATTACGCAGCGCAAACGACTTCGCTTGGGAGTGCAGTTTAGCCGGGAGCCTGCCTTTTCATCTAAATTTTGTTCTTAGTTTTGTTTATTATTATGATTTGAAATAAGTGGGCATTAGCCTGCTATTTACAGGTGCCTACATTTAAATGTCAAGCAAATTTAAGGCACAGTTTTTATAATGTTTAGCGCGCTACCTCTGAACACTTCAGCCAATCACAGTCGTGGACTATAATTGGGGCGTTCTTTCCCACGAAGGTGGTACCGCTCCTACGATCTCACACTACTTATTACGACATCTACTTAATGCTGCATGTCTCAACTGCGCTGAGGAGAGAATTTTCGAGCTGCATATGACGGCCGCTAAAACCAGAAATATTACATTATGCAACGACTCCTCGAAGTATTGACGGATATATTTTGACGCACACTGACGAATGTTCTCTGAGTCGACATACCCCGATAAGCTGAACCAGGCCTCATCTGAAGATATCTAAACCTGAAGATCTAGAAGTTCTGTTTCCACTTCTCTCAGAAACCAACGGAAAAAATAAACACACGAAAGTTCACCTGGACGCTTTGACTGATGCACATCAGTAAATTTCTAAGGATACAGATGCTAGTCCTGTTTTTAACGTTTGGGCGCGACGATCTCTGAATTTCCTCTTGCACAGGTAAACGGCTTTGAGACTTTGCCCTGGGCTTACATTCATTCGAGCAATATTTTCTGGTAGTCGAACTCTTCTCGTATAGTTGTGATTTTTATTCGCTGCAGAGTCAATTTCGCGACTGTTTACTACCAAGTTTTGCACTGCAGAGTTTGCTGTACGAATACTGACTGTGTCATTGTGTTTTAGTGAGTGAGAGGAGCAGACGTGTTTAGTGGCCAGTTCAATGCAGCACGAAGTGATGATCACGGTAAGACAACACGTGTTCATGGTCAGGTATTATGCGAAGCAAAATACGTAAGCTTAATTGTTTTTGCAAGAGTTTAATACTGGAAGTGATTCGGCAAAATGTCTGCCAAAGCCTGTACACAGAACTTGGTGACAAAAAGCGCAAAATGGGCTCTGCAGCGGATAAAAATCGTAACTATTCGAATTGTTCGAACACCGAAAAATGTTACTTGAAGGAAAGCCTGCAACAAAGTTCCACGAAAATTCAGTGCTGTTTATGTGTCCAAATGGGAATTAAGAGATCGTCACGTAGAAACACTATCAACATTGTCTCTATTCTGACACATTTGCGCGTGAGTTAAAGCGTCGAGACGAACTCTTTCGTATTTGGTTCTACCGATGGTGTCTGAGTGAAGTGGAATCAGCAGTTTTAGACCTTCAGTTTTTCGGCTCTTTTGGCGAGGCATGGCTCACACCGACAGGATATGTCAATTCACAGAATTTGCACCTTTACACCCCAAAAACATACGTTTTTCATATTAGGTGCATTGTGCTGCCATCTATTGCCAGATACTCCATATCAGTGACCTCAATAGAAACTAGACATCGTGACAGAGCAGAATGGGGCGCTCCGCAGAAATCACGGTCTTCGAGCGTGGTCAGGTGATTGGGTGTCACGTGTGTTATACGTCTGTACGCGAGATTTCCGCACTTCTAAACACCCCTAGATCCGAAACTTCCTGGCAGATTAAAACTGTGTGCCCGACCGAGACTCGAACTCGGGACCTTTGCCTTTCGCGGGCAAGTGCTCTACCAACTGAGCTACCGAAGCACGACTCACGCCCGCTCCTCACAGCTTTACTTCTGCCAGTATCTCGTCTCCTACCTTCCAAACTTTACAGAAGCTCTCCTGCAAACCTTCGGTTGCTCAGATGGTAGAACACTTGCCCGCGAAAGGCAAAGGTCCCGAGTTCGAGTCTCGGTCAGGCACACAGTTTTAATCTGCCAGGAAGTTCCATATCAGCGCACACTCCGCTGCAGAGTGAAAATCTCATTCTGGATCCATAGGTCCACTGTTTCCGACGTGATAGTGAATTGGAAACGTGAAGGGACACGTGAAAACAAATGGTTCAAATGGCTCTGAGCACTATGGGACATAACTTCTGAGGTCATCAGTCCCCTAGAACTTAGAACTACTTGCACCTAACTAAGGACATCACACACACCCATGCCCGAGGTAGGATTCGAGCCTGCAACCGTAGTGGTCGCGCGGTTCCAGACTGTAGCGCCTAGAACCGCTCGGCCACTTCGGCCGGCGACACGTGAAAACAAAAGCGATCAAGTCGACCTCCTCTGTTGACTGACAGAGAAGTCAGCAGAAGAAGCCGACAGTTAAAGAGGGTCATAGTGTGTAATAGGCAGACATCTACCCAGACGATTACACAGGAATTCCAAACTGCACCAGGCTCCACTGCAAGTAAAATGACAGCTAGGCGGGAGGTGAGAAAACTTGGATTTCATGGTCGAGCGGCTGCCCGTAAGCCACACATCACACCGGCAAACGCCAAACGACGCCTCGCTTGGTGTAAACATTGGACGACTGAATAGTGGAAAAACGTTGTGTGGAGTGACGAATCACGGTACACAGTGTGGCGATCCGATGGCAGGGTGTGGGTATAGCGAATGTCCGGTGAACGTCATGTGCCAGCGTGTGTAGTGACAACAGTAAAATTCGGAGGCGGTGATGTTGCGGTGTGGTCGTGTTTTCAATAGAGGGGGCTTGCACCCCTTGTTTCGCGTGGCTCTAACACAGCACAGGCCTACATTGATGTTTTAAGCACCTTCTCGTTTCCCACTGTTTAAGAGCAATTCGGGGATGGTGACTGCATCTTTCAACGCGATCGACCACCTGTCCATAATGCAAGGCTTGTGGCGGAGTGGTTACACGACAATAACATCCGTGTAATGGACTGGCCTGCAGAATCCTGACCTGAATCCTACAGAACACCTTTGGGATGTTTTGGAACGCCGATTTCGTGCCAGACCTCAGCGACCGACATCGATACCTCTCCTCAGTGCAAGCACTCCATGAAGGATGGGCTGCCATTCCCCAAGACACCTTCCAGCACCTGATTGAACGTATGCCTGCTAGAGTGGAAGGTGTCATCAAGGCTAAGGGTGCAAGAAGCGGTGCTAAAGTGGCTTCACGAGAAACGGAAACATTCTTCTTGTCAGGAATACTCAAGCTTGTGGACCGCTGGACCAAGCACACTGGAGAAGTATCCACTGCCGGAAAACAAATTAGTGTACCGTTTTAGAAATTTTCAATTCACTGAGCATTTATTGTTGCAACAGTGCATATGGAATACATGAATTGATTACGTTTACAGATCGATAGCACAAACGGTTCTGGGGTACCAAGTATTGACCCATGCTGAAAAACGGGCGGCAAAGCAGACGCTGACTCTGGCAACCAGTCGATTGTACAGGTGGCGAACACTGTCCTCGGATATGTTATGCCACGCCTGCTCGACCTGTTCACGTAGTTCTGTAAGATTTGTTGGTTGACGATTCGCGCGAGTTACTCCTTTTTCCATCATATCCCACACGTGCTCCATTGGAAACACGTTCGGAGATCGTACAGGCCAGGGAAGTTGCTGCACGTCTTGCAGAGTGCGTTGAGATTCACGGACAGTGTGTGCGCGGGTATTATGCTATTTGAACACGTCACCTTCCAGTTGCAACAACGGTAAAGGCATGCGTCTAATAAGATGCTGCATGTACAGAGCGCTAATTAGTGCCCCATCCAGGAACACCAAAGATGAACGAAAGTTGTAGCTTATCGCACCCCAACACCTAAGGCCTGGGGCGGCGCCAGTATGTCTCAGACGAATGCACTCTACGACACGGCGTTCACCGCCCACCGCTCTACGTCGTACACGCAAACGAGCATCACTTGCGTGCAGGCAGAATCTGCTTTCTTCGCTGAAGACCACGGCGCGCCATTCCAAGTGATCCTCTGACGGCACCAGTCGAGCCGTGCACGTCGATGCTGTGGCGTGACGGGCTAGAGTGTGCGTGCCCGTAGTACCACCACTAATAACCAGCTGGCAACAGTTCGTGTTGACACGTCTGAGCTCACAATCCCTCTTGTCTGTGCAGTGGCAGCTGTAGGATCTGCCACTGCTGCATTTATAATATGACGATCCTGGCGGACGTCTGTGCTGCGTGGACGTTCAGAACGTCGTCTACGGCTGTGAGAATATTCACATGACCACTGATACCAGCATCGTTGCACAGCACGTCCAGCATGTGTGGCAAGTCTCTGCAAGTATAAGGGGCGTTCAAAGAGAAACGAGCCGGAGTCTCGAAAGCGTAAACTGTTGACAAGAGGGCAATATCGTGGCGTGTGTGACGAGGTGTGGTTCCGACCAGAGCTTCGTAGTTCACAGCCCGTCGCTAGAGGGCACGCGTGCACGTCACGTGACTACACAGAGCTAGCAGCAGCATGCGTCAATCGTCCAACGCTGCCAGCCGCACTGCGAACTATTGTGTGTCACTGTTTAAAGGCACAAAACGCGTGGGTGTTTTCAGCTCGTTACTAAATGCAAATAAGTAGGAGGCCGAGTTGATAGGAGCTGAAGGAGTCCATGTTGCAATAACATGCGGTACGGCACACTGTTAGAGAGAAGGATTATTATTCAAGAAACGCATAGTACAATGACATTACTTATCTTCAGTAGTTTGTAGGACTGCAGCTGCGGCTATGAACTGACAATCTCGTAACATGGAATACCATGAACTAATACAACACATTCTCAGGGACTGAGCCTGATGGGGCCCTCCTCAGAGAATCAATGCAGGCATTACAGAACTGGCAGAGGGGTGATTATGAAAGTGCGTCTGCCTAGGTTGAAATCTAGCTAAGAAGTGAAGGAGGCGCACTCCAGTTCCGTCGAGCTGCACAGCCCGCTAGAGTGCTCTGTGCTCGGCAGACGACGGGCTGCCAACCTTCTGTTGGCGCGGCGTTGTAGCAGTATCTGTGGCAATGATACTACACGAACAGTGAAATGGAGGCGTCAAAAGATGAGCAAAGACGTGTTGCTCGTTTTCTACAGCGGAAGGAGTAGGAGGAAAGGACATTCATCGACGAAAATCACAACTTTACGGCGAACATTGCATGTCCCTTGCAAGGGTTAAGACGTTACACAAGCGCTTCAGGGAACGACGGGTGTCGTTAGCCGGTGATGTACGGTCTGGAGCACCACACTGCATTACCGATGACATCGTCCAGCTGGCGTATGCACTCATTACCCAGGACCGCCGAGTGACAAGTGAAGGCCATAGCCACAGCGGATTGAGCGTCGGAAGTGTTCACACCATCATGAAGGAACGACTACACATGCGCGAAGTGTGTACCCAGTGAGTGGCCCTCAGTCTTCAACCACACCAGGATGCATGTTGAATGGTCCACTGTCTTGCTCATCTGCAGCAGTACCCTCGAGAAGGGAATACGTCCCCAGCACGAGTGGTGGCTGGAGATGAGTCATGGTGTCATCACTTCGAACCAAAACCAAAACGACAAAGTCTCCAGTGGAAGCATCCAGGGTCACCACCACCAAAAGGAAAGTGCAGGAAATGTTATGCTGATGTTCATTGTTGGCCATGATGGCCCCCCTCTGATTCACTTCCTGCAACACGGGACAACAGTGAATGCCCAGTGTTGCAAACCTTGACCACCCTCGCCAAACGATCAAATCAAAACGACCAGGCAATCTCACCCGGGGGTCATTCTGCTCCACGACAATGCAGAGCCTCATACGGACAACACATCGCGACACTACCGCAGAAATTCAAATGGGAGGTTCTCGGCCACCCTCCATACAGTCCGGACCTCTCTCCCTGTGATTACGCCATTTTTGGTCCCCCTGAAAAGGCTCTGAGGGGCAAACGATTCACCTCGGACGACGATGTCCAGCTGTACGTGAGGAACTGGTTAACATCGCAGCCCCGGGAATTTTATGAGACAACCATTCGCCGCCTTGTGTTACAGTGGGATAAGTATCTTAACAGCCAGGGTCAATACTTGTAACATACAGGTACTGGTTTCTGTAATTATGCCTCCGGCTCGTTTCTTACTAAATGCCCCATCCTGCGACACATGGCCACAACTTGACCCATTTCAAATATTCAAATGTGTGTGAAATCTTATGGGACTTAACTGCTAAGGTCATCAGTCAAATGGCTCTGAGAACTATGGGACTTAACATCTGTGGTCATCAGTCCCCTAGAACTTAGAACTACTTAAACCTAACTAACCTAAGGACATCACACACATCGATGCCCGAGGCAGGATTCGAACCTGCGACCGTAGCGGTCACGCGGTTCCAGACTGAAGGGCCTAGAACCGCACGGCCACACCGGCCGGCTGGTTATCAGTCCCTAAGCTTACAAACTACTTAACCTAAATTATCCTAAGGACGAACACACACACGCATGCCCGAGGGAGGACTCGAACCTCCGCCGGAACCAGCCGTACAGTCCATGACTGCAGCGCCCGAGACCGCTCGGCTAATCCCGCGCGGCCTGACCCATTTCAGACTCGCTCAGTTGGCTCTAGGAAGCAGGAATGTGTCTCTGTAGCATGGTTATCTACTTGCTTCGCTCGTTTGCACCACACTGAGCCTCTTGGCTGTGAGGTTTTTCTATTAAAGGGTAGACACTATTTGCTGACGGACGACCTTGACACCATTATCAGTACATCTGCTAGACCCCAGGTGGCATGTGCCGCCATCGAATCAAAGTCAACGTCGCCTTACCAGGTGAGCTAACTTTTCTTCCGGCACTATACATGTGTTGAAAAATAACGTACATGTAGAAGAACAATGTTTATTTATTTATTTATTTTGCAAATACGAAAGGTGATTATTTTTAGGATCTCGTAGGCCCCCGTGTTGTCAAACAGAAATCGTAGCGGAGTGCTGGAGGATGGATTGGCGCTGAGGCAGCGGCGGCTCCCGGGCTGAGGGCAGCAGAGCCCCCGCCATTAGGCTGGTGAGGCTCCGCAGGCTGGGGCGCGATGCGGCAATCACACACACGGACTGTCGCCACGCCACTCAGCGCTAACAGGCAGCCGTCTAGCGTCAGCTGCAGCGGCAACAGCGGCAGCACCAGCCACTGCACCAGCCTCCAGTGACGCCGACGTCAACGGGATGCTTAATCTGCTGGCATTTACATCGAGAGAACAAGTAGAGAATACGTAAAAACTGGAAATAGTGGAAACAATGTTTTTTGTTATGTACAAGATTTTTCAGAAGTGATGGTCAATATTCAGGGATATGACAGGGATGACCTTCCGAAACAAAAAAGTCAAGTAAACATGGGCTCTAAAACGCATGCCTTAAAAGTTAGTTCATTAGAGGAGTTGTTTTTCAAAGTAGTGAAGATAGACAAGTGCTCATAGCTCTTAAGGTATGCATTTTAGAGCACATGTTTATTCGACATTTTTACTTGTTTCGGTCCATACTACCAGTTCCCAAAATATGGAAAGCAAAGATCCTGCGGTAGAAGAGGTTTGTTTCACAGAATCGACGAACAAGAATTACTCATAGCTCTTAAGGCATGCGTTTTAAAGCCCATGTTTACTGGACTTTTTTTGCTTCGAACGATCATTTTTGTCATATCCCTGAATACTGACCATCACTTCTGAAACATCCCATACATAGTGCCGGGGTGGGGTAGCAGGGGGGGGGGGGGGGGGGAGAGAGGAATTCGCAACTCCAACAAGGAGTTGTATTACGCAAACGAAAGTTGGCAGGCGTGTTTCTACATCTACATGAAGTCTATCAAAATTTTGTAATAAGCCGCACAAGAGTTGTGCTAGTAGCGACACTATGAGGATGCAAATCAGGTTTGCTTTAAATACATGATGATGATGATGTTTGGTTTGTGGGGCACTCAACTGCGCTGTTATCAGCGCCCGTACAAATTCCGAACCTTTGCTCAGCCCAATCTCGCCACTTTCATGATGATGATGAAATGATGAGGAGAACACAAACACCCAGTCATCTCGAGGCAGGTGAAAATCCTTGATTCCGCCAGGAATCGAACACGGGACCCCGTGCTCGGGAAGTGAGAACGCGATCGCGAGACCGCGATCTGCGAACTTATATACATGCGTTAGTTACCTTTAAGATTGGACGTGGAACGTTGAAGTTGTTCAACAATCCCTTTGAGGCAACAAGGACGCTAGTATCAACACCTCACTGAGTTCGAACGAGGTCGTGTAAGCTGGATGTTCCTTCTGCGATACTACAGAAAGACTTGGCAGGAATATACCCACTGTACATTATTGCTGGCAACGGTGCTTACGAGATTGTGCGATTCGAAGAAAACCCGCCTCCGAATGGCCGCGTGGCACTACTGAAAGGGAAATCCGTCGTGTTCGGCGTGTGACTATGGCGCATGGTACTGCACCTGCAGTAGCAATTTCAGCAGCAGATGGTAGCGCTGTGGCACAACCAACTTTCACACATCAGTTACTTCGCGCGCAGCTCCGAACCAGACGCCCTGTAGCGTACACCACCTTTGGCGGGTTCTGTGGGGTCAAGTGAGAGCTCATTGGAGGGTCTGTTGTGTTTTCTGATGAAAGCTGGTTTTGCGTCGCTGCCAGTGATGGCCTTGTTTTTGTTGGAAGGAGGCCAGTTGAGGGCAAGCAACCAAACAGTCTGTGTGCTAGACACACTGGACCTACACCTGGAGTTATGGTGTGAAGTGTGATTTCGTACGGGAGCAGGAGCATTCTGACTGCCGAGCAGTAAGTCTGGTGCTTATACCTGTTGTGCTACTATTCCTGAATAGCATTACAGGGGTATTTTCCAAAAGGATAACGCTCGCCCACATACCACTGTTGTAACCCAACATACTCTCAAGAATGTCGATATGTTGCCTTGGCCTGTCACCAGATCTGTCTCCAATCGAGCACATATGGGATATCATGCCACGACGACTCCAGTGTCATACACGAACAGCATCAGCTGTCCCTCTATTGGTCGACCAAGTGCAACACGCACGTAACTCCATCCCACAAACTGCTAACCGCCACCCGTACAACACAGTGCACACACGTTTGCATGCTTGCATTCAACATTATCTCCGCTACGTAGTTGTTAATGTACCAGTATTTCACATTTTCAATGATTTATCTCGCGCTTACATTAACCTGTGATCTTGCAGTATTATCACTTGACCATGTTACATAAACAAATTATTCCCGAAACTTCCTTACTCTAAATTAATTTATGTTTGGTATTACGATTTTTTCGCCAGTGTGTTTCAGCCTGCCATAGAAATGATATCACTATGGGCTTTGACTTATTACCAAGTCATCGTCGGATAACCTAACTACCTTATATAGTAACTCGTCCGGAAAAGTGGTTCAAATGGCTCTGAGCACTATGGGACTTAACTTCTGAGGTCATCAGGCCCCTAGAACTTAGAACTACTTAAACCTAACTAACCTAAGGACATCACACGCATCCATGCCCGAGGCAGGATACGAACCTGCGACCGTAGCGGTCACGCGGTTCTAGACTGTAGCGCCTAGAAGCGCTTGGCCACCCCGGCCGGCTCGTCCGGAAAAGCCCTGGAGAATCTAGGTGGAAAACTGACAGAATTAGCCTCAACAAATGAAACAAGAACACAAAGATGTTCGAGAATTCTCGAAACGATTTCCTCATATCATGCAAACTCGCTGAAGGAGAAGAAACTCAAAACTGTACCCTTCGTGGAACGAAATTTGAAGATGGTCTCTTCCTTGTGAAGACTGCTAAACTGTGGTTCAAAAGCGTTGGTCCTAACTAGCTGAAACTGTCTTTTCGTAGTAAACCCGCGTCTCTACTTAAAACTCCCATTGATGACTGAATTAATGAATGACAAAGTAGTAGAAAAATTTCAGCATAGATCCTAAAACTATGTGCTTTTTTTCCTTTTTTTTTCAGAGTGGGTAACCGCTAAGAGCCAGCAGGTGGCATCACTAGCAGTGAAGGATTTTTAAAGCTTTTTGGGGAAAGCGGAAAACAGTACAATCGTTTTTGTAATGGAAAAACGGAGCGATTTAGCTGACGTCCATAAGGGTATGATCATTGCCTTCCTGGTCAAGCGTTGAGACAGTTCAGAAACTGTTAATTTTGTAAACTGTATGCATATCGCCGTGGTTAAAGTATAGTGTTCATGGCAAAATGGCGCTGTCCACAAACGGTGCTGAGGCAACTGTGGTGTACTATGGACTCCAGATGATAAGTGTGAACGATGGCCACAGAGGTGTGTACGGGCAAACAGACCTGCAACTGTTGAGCAACTGACCACCCAGATGAACCGAGGGGCTCTGATCTCACAGATCAGCCAAGGGGCTCTGACTGCCCAGATGAACCAAGGGGCTCTGACTGCCCATATGAGCCGAGGGGCTCTGACCACACAGATGAACTGAGGGGCTCTGACTGCCCAGACGAACCAAGGGGATCTGACTGCCCAGATGAACCAAGGGGCTATGAGCACCCAGATGATCTGAGGGGCTCTGAACACCCAGATGAACCAAGGGGCTTTGACTGCCCAGATGAACCAAGGGGCTCTGACTGCCTAGATGAACCAAGGGGCTCTGAGCACCCAGATGAACTGAGGGGCTCTGAATAACCAGATGAACCAAGGGACACTGACTGCCCAGATGAACCAAGGGGCTCTGACTGCCCAGATGAACCAAGGGGCTCTGACTGCCCATATGAACTGAGGGGCTCTGACCGCCCAGATGAATCAAGGGGCTCTGACTACCTAGATAAACCAAGGGGCTCTGACTGCCCATATGAACTGAGGGGCTCTGACCGCCCAGATGAATCAAGGGGCTCTGACTGCCTAGATAAACCAAGGGGCTCTGACTGCCCAGATGAACAAAGGTGTTCTGACCACGGATGAACCAAGGAGCTACCAACAGTGTCTCCTAAACACCCATTCAGCGAACATTCCTGCACATGGGCCTCCTGAGCAGGTGCCTGGTTCATGTATCCATGCTGACTCCTCTCCATCTGCAACGAAGCCTAGAATTTAAACGTCCATACCGGAACTGGACGTACACTGAGTGGAGACAGCTGGCCTTTTCAGATACTCCATCGTACAGTTGCCCATTGGTGTGTACGGCCCTGTAAAAATCGTCGGAAGGGTCCAGACGGAGCAGAGAATGTTACAGTCTGGGTAATGTTTTCGTGGTGTTCGTTGGGTGATCTCGTCATTCTGGAAGCCACAGTGTATCAGAAAACGTGTGGATCTATCCCTGGGACCATGTCCATCCCTAAATGCAGTGGTCGGCATGATGGCATCTACCAGCAGCACAGTGCAACGTGTCACACAGTTCGCAGTATACGTGCATGTTTCGAAGAGCGCTAGGATGAGATCACCATGCTCCCTTAGCCACCAAACTCCCCGCATTTAAACCCAATCGTGAATCTGTGGGACCACCTCGATCGGGCTGTTCGCGCCATGGATCATGGATCCTCAACCGAGAAACTTAGCGTAGCTGGCCACGGCACTGAAGTCGGCATGGCTACACACCCCTGTCGGTACCTTCTAGAACCTCATTGACTATCTTCCTGGGCGTCTTATCGCTGTCTGCGCTGCAAAATGTGATTTTTCAGACTTGTGACTGGTGCTCACGTTAACGTAACTGGACAGGGTCCTTCAGACACATTGCCTGTGTTATACAGTTATAATAAAGACACATCAATTAAAAGGAAAAAGTCTACTAATACTTGCAGAACTTTCAGCACATATCTGAAAAACTCTCATTAATACGAGATTAAATTTTTATGAGATTGTTGCACAACATTGGATGTGACTAAAATGGAATTTGTAGCATAGATTTTGTTCACAACAAGTCACAAATGCTGGAGTTTGAGATGTTTGCATGAGGAAGAAAGGGAAACATCTCGCCAGACAATCACATCGAGGTGAGACTCCAGTGTAGTAGCAGGATGGACCCAACTCAGCACGCACCTGTTATTTGGTATTGGGTCAGGACGATCATTCAAAATAGATGAAACCGGTGACAGTTTATGAACCAACAGCAGTTGTAGGTTGCAGCTTCCGAGAAATGTCATGAAATAAGCATCAGTAAGCAGAGTAGAATGAATTTAGAAAGGGGTTTTTAGCATAGGTAGAAAGTGTTAAGAAATAGCAAGGAGAGTTGATACAAATAATTCAACCAGTGATTCAAATATTTATAGTTCACCACTGACATATGAGGACATGCCTAGAACAAAGTTTGCAGGATGTTAGGGAGACCGTCACTGCTACTGTGAATGGGAGACACTGTGATATTAGGCCTCATGTTATTCACTGCATAAGCAATGACTGTCAGAGTTACTGATGTAAGCCAAACGCCATCATGCAGCCAACATCCACTACCCAGGAATGCGGCCAACTTAACGTGTGCACCACCACGGTTCTGACTGCATGAACTCGCGAGCCATGTACTGCCTGGTAGTAAAACGCTCTGCAGCGCTTGCAATGCCTACTAATGTTAAATTTCGGCTTAGTGTGATAACACTCATGAAAATGACACACAGTTGTTGATACAGTGTTCATATAATTGCATTCTTTTCAATTTTAGTATGTGATAGACAAATTTTCACTATTTCCAATAAATTATGTCAAGAGCAATTGCACTCAGTCTGTGATAGAAAATTAGATACATTTTGTGGAAATAGAAGCAGATATATATACACTGGGAAAGTAAAAACGTCATATTTCTACTGACTTTACAAAAGTATATGGTTCGATCTACAGTCCAGGTCACCATACTTCATTAATGGTATGTTGGTAACAAAGTGACATATTTAATAGAACACTGTCTAATAGATACTACATTTAAAGTAAAACATCGTAATAGTTTGAAATAAGGAGACAGCCAGGAAGACTTATGTACCCTTCACAGTGCCTTGGAATAAAGTATCTGGGAAGTGAAAAAGTCATCACAAAACTCTTGAATAAATTGCAAGAAAAGAAAGAATGAAAATCAAATGTCTTGGTTTGGCAGATAGCATGATGAACTTTGTCGAAGACATTCACGTAATTGGAAATACTGACAATATTTGAAATATAAAAATACCTACCTCCAAAACGAACTATATGACCAACATTTTGGATGTTGTGAAATCACTAGGTATTCACTTTTGGAGGATCAAAGAAACTGCAAAATTAAATTATATTTGAAAAATTGTTCAAATAAGTAAATTACATATAGAAGTAAGAGATCATAAATCATAAGATTCAGACAGGGTGTCAACCATTTAATAACATATACAAAAAAGTCCATCTCCATAAAAGCTAAAATCAGGAACTATATCAGTATATCAAACCATCGAGATAAATGCATTTCCTCACGCGAAACAAGAGCAACAGAGAGCATATAGAGAAAAGGGAAAAAACTTCGAAACTTTCTGGAGCCGAAAACAGATGAAAACTGAAAAGATATACGAAGGAACAACAAAGACTCTTTAGGAAACTCTGCAAACATTCAGACGCAATTCGCAAAAAACATGCCACTTTCTCTGGCCATGTGAAAACAAAAAAACAAAAAAAAACCAAATGAATTAAAAGAAGTTTTCCAGCGCTTCAACTACAAAAGGGACAATAATAACTGACTCACTCAAAAACATCTTCAATATTTCTGAAGCAAACATCCATAAAAGATGTTTCATCAAAACGTAATTTCATATTGGAGGGTTTTAAAGAGAAACTGAAAGGCAAGCGTAGAGGATTCTTCACTAAGGAACAGAGGAAAAAGCAGTGTGAAAGAATGAAGAAATGTTGGGAACAAACAGAAAAGGAAGACCTTCAGATAATAAATCTGAAGTAATGGAAAGAGGGCTGTATACGTGGAAGAGACCTGGTAACACTGGAAGCTCTCAAATAGATTACACAATAGTAAATCAGAGATTATCAAACCAGACATCAAAATGATCAAGCTTTTCAGAGGTAGATAAGTTATGATCGTAATTTATTGGATATGAACTGCACTTTAAAACTGAAGATATTGGAAAAAGGTAATAAATTAAGTGGATGATTCTGCTTAAATAGAAAGGACCAGAGGTTGATGAGAGTTTCAAAGAGAACAGGGGACCAAGGGAACGGAATGCAACTGAAGCCGAAAAGGTAGCTTTGTGAGATGAAGCAGTGAAGGCAGCAAGTACCAGTAGGCAAAAGGCAAGGCACGTGAGAAATCTTTCTTTAACACAAGAAATATTGAATTTGGTTAGTGAAAGCAGAAAAAATGAAGAGGCGGAAAAAGAAGCAGCCAAAAGGGAATACAGCGTCTAAAAAATGAGATTGAAAGAAAGTGCAAAATATCAAAAGCACGATCCTCTAGAAGAGGAATGCAAATCTGTAGAAGCGTAGGTAACTATAGGAAAGATCGATGCCGCCTCTGGGAAAAGTAAAGACCCGTTAGAAAAAAGAGAAGCACCTGTATGAATATTGGTTTAGATAGCAAGTATATACTAAGGAAAGCAGGGAAGACCGGAAGGTGGAGAGAATATACAGAAGGACTATAGAAGAAGAGCGAGCTTTAAGACAGTGTTATAGGAAGAGGAGAAATAGATGAGGTTGAGATGCGTGTAGAATTTGGCCCAGCATTGAGTGATGTAACCTGCAATGAGGCCTCTGGAGACATCCTCTCAGAATAATTGAGATCCTTTGGAGAGCCAGTCATGACAAAATTATTCCTGCAGGCATGCAAGGTAGGTGTGAAAGGCGAAATACCCTCAGACTCTATTATGAATGTAATAAATCGATTTTAAGACAAAGCAGATGAGACATGCATGAATATCACAAAAACCACCAGTTTGAGAAATCATACTTGCAATTAAAAACACGAATTATTTACAAAAGAATGGAACAACTTGTAGAAGCTGATATCGGGGAAGATCGGTTTGCGTTCTGGAGAAATGGTAGATTTGTAGCTTTAGAGAAAGCTTTTAACAATGTTGACTGGCATTCACTCTTCGAAATTCTAAGGGTAAAAGGATAAAATGCAGCGAGCAAACGTTCTCTGCAACTTGTACAAATATCAGACTTCAGCTATAAAAGTCGAACGATATGAAATGAAAGCAGTACTTGAGAAGGCAATGCGAGAGGCCGGTAGTCTACTCCCAGTGTTATTAAATCTCTACGTTAAACTGTGAAGGAAACCAAGGAGAAAGTTAGAAAGGGAATTAAAGTTCAGAGAGAAGAAATTGAAGCTTTGTAATTTTCCGATTGCAACGTAATTCATTCAGAGACGGGAATGGTAATTCGAAAGTCTTTTCAGTGAAACGAACACACAAATTACTTAAAAGCGACTATCAGTTTCTATGTTAGGTTATAAATTCTGAAGGTATTTGCGTGAGATATAGCCATGTATTGGAAGTGAAATTTCGGCAGGAAACTGTTCAAACAAGAAGCTTTTGAAATGCAGTGATATAGGAGAATACTGAAGATTATGTGGGTAGATAGGACAACTAATGAGGAGGTAGTGAATCGAATTGCGGAGGAAAGAAATTTATGACACTACTTAGGGAAGGGATCAACTGACAGGGCACATCTTGAGGCATCAAAGAATGATCAGTTTGGTAATGGAAGACATTATGGGGAGGTAAAAATAGTACAGAGAGACCAAGACTTGAGTGTAGTAAGCAGGTTCAAATGGGTGGATGTCGCAGTTGTGATGGATTCGATGTGATTTGAACAGGACAGAGCAACATGGAGATGTGCATCAAACAGGTCACTGGAATGAAGGTCATAACAACAAGTAACTGTTGTGCGTGTTTTATAGTTGGCCAGTTTATACATAGTCAAATAATAGTACTCTTCGTCCGAATGAGCCTCACAAATTCCAACAGTAACGACCGACCGCTGTGTCGTCTTTAGCCGATAGACGTCGCTGAATGCGGATATGGAGGGGCATGTGATCAGCACACCGTTCTCCTGCCCGTATGTCAGTTTTCGTTACCAGAGCCGCTACTTCTCAGCTAAGTAGTTCCTGAATTGCCCTCACAGAGTGCAAACCGCTCGCCAACAGCGCACTGCAGACCCAGACGGTCACTCATCCAACTGTTAGCCAAGCCCGAAAGCGCTTGACTTCGGTCATCGAAAGGGAGCCAGTGCTACTACTGCTGGAAGGCCGTTGGCATAAGGTCAGATAATAACATTGTATTGTATTGTATGTTAACCGGGGAGCTAGAAACGACAGAGAGGCTCCGTCCCCGCCGCAGCGACAGCGATCCACAACGCAACGATGACTACCGAAGTCCACTTCACCCCTCTGCCGCTACACATCGAACCCAGGTTTATTGTGCGGTTCGGCTCCCGGTGGACCCCGCAGGGAACGTCTCACACCAGACGAGTGTAACGCCTATGTTTGCGTTGTGGAGTAATGCAGAACTTGTTTGCGCAGCAATCGGCGACATAGTGTAGCTGAGGCGGAATAAGGGGAACCAGCCCGCATTCGCAGAGGCAGATGGAAAACCGCCTAAAAACCATCCACAGACTGGCGGGCTCACTGGACCTCGACACAAGTCCGTCGGGCGGAATCTGCTGAGGGCCAGGCGCTCTTTCCCACTCCGGAAATCCCTGCGTTGACCGCTCAGCTAACCGAGCGGGCGATAATAATACTTACATACTTTAAGCACATTCCAACTGGCGGTGTATGTAACCGTTTTCTTTGTATACTGATAGCAAAATCTGCAATAGAATGGAATGCTTATTGTTAGTAATAGTTACTAATGTAAACCAATGAAACCGGCAATACTTCGTAACTACTAAATACGAGGGTTGTCCGTAAAATAAGACTCCGAATGACCTGCAGTCGCCAGAACGCTGTTACGTGGGGTCCGCCAACACTGGCGTGTAGGTAGGTTCTTCCTCTCCCTTTTCCCGCTCCGGAGAGCCGTCTGCGACGCTCAGTATTGGCTTGGCAACCGTTAGAGATGGGGCTCCCACTCGCGTCTCACGGCAGGTGCGAATTACGATCTGTCATTTGGTTTTTGTGCCACAAAAAGACTGCACCGCTGGACATTCACTCCCGACTGTGTGGAATATACGAAGAAAGATTTATGAGCGTACAACATTTGGGCAAATGATGCAGAGAATTCAAAGACGGACGTACAGACGATTTCAGATTAAATGATTGCGAATGTTGAAGTAGCAATGACACAGGTTCGATGGATGTCGGTTCGGGAGCTCTGTGCGATGATCCCTGATGTCAGCAATACCAGCACAAAATTCTGAGAGAACATTTAGTGTATTCCAAAGTTTGTGCAAGGTGGGTCCCGAGAATGCTTACGGAAGACCAGAAGAGGAAACATGTGTCAGCGGCCCAAGAATTTCTTCTGGCCTACACAACTAATGGCTAGGAATTCTCACATTCTATTTCCACTGGGGACGAGACATCGGTCCGCTACACAACACCAGAAACGAAACAACAATCCTGTCAGTGGAAATGTCCAAGTGTTCCGAAGCCATGGAAGTTTAAACAAACACTGCCTGCCAGCAAAGGGAAGGCGAGAACGTTTTGAGATAGGAAGGAGTAATTTTTGTGTGAATTCATGCCTGTGGGTACAACAGTCAATGCCGACCGATACTGTGAAACGTAGAAGAACCTTCGCCGCAGTATCCAAAACAAGAGAAGAGGCGTGCCCCAGAAGGGAGTGCGTTTCCATCAGGACAACGCTCGTCTGAACATCACCCGTGTTACAAACAACCTCACAAAAAAAATTTGGATAGCATACTGTCACATACGCGCCATAAAGCACAGGCATAGCCCCAACTGACTTCCATGTCCTCCCTGAATTGAAGAAACACCTGGGTGGGATGCATTCACGACCGGAGAGGAGCTGAAAGAAGAGGTTTTGAGCGTGGAAGCTTAGAAGAGGAAAAGTATTATGCTGTGTTTGGGAATTTAAGATTAGATCACGACTGTGCGCTAGATATCAGTCGACTCCCAGGGCTTTCAGCAAACTGAGTGTTTGGCCTTCGTTCTCTAAGTGAAGGACATGCGGCTGTGGACAGTAGTTGTGGCCCTCACTCAGTACATGTTCAGCAAGTGTGCAGTCAGAATTCTGCAACCTCCAGCTGCGTTCGTATTCAGCCAGTCCAGTTGCTAAGTATCTGCCTGACTGACGACTACAAAATTTTGTCTTGTAGTAGCTACTGGAAATAAGACGGACTGTGGTGTTCTTGACATAGTACGAAATTCTGTAGCTGTAGGATGTCCTTGCTACAATCTGTAATATCTCTGTTATATATGGGATTGTGCACTACTTCCTGCAGACGGTGGAAGGTACAACACCCTCATTGGCATTGTAGCGAGAAGGAAGTACTTCTCTGGGCGGTATCACTAACCTGATGTCTTGCTGCTTCGGTGAGTCCCTCGTAGCACAGTAGTAGCGCTCAGTCGCCAGGTTCCATGTAGGTGGTGATCCTGCTGAAGTGGAGTGTTTAGGGATGCCAGTCGTTAATTCTCAACGATTGTACTATAATTCTTTTAATACAGAAATTGCTTTGTCACACACGTCACAGAATCAGCATTTGCTGTGGTGTCACAGCCACACACCACACTTGCTAGGTGGTAGCCTTTAAATCGGCCGCGGTCCGTTAGTATACGTCAGACCCGTGTGTCACCACTATCAGTGATTGCAGACCGAGCGCCGCCACACGGCAGGTCAAGTCTAGACTCCCTAGCACTCGCCCCAGTTGTACAGCCGACTTTGCTAGCGATGGTTCACTGTCTACATACGTTCTCATTTGCAGAGACGACAGTTTAGCATAGCCTTCAGCTACGTCATTTGCCACGACCTAGCAAGGCGCCATATTCATTTACTATAATGTGAACAGATAATATTGTGAATCATGTACCGTCAAGAGCGACGTTCATCATTAATGGATTAAAGTTATCAAACTAATTACGTCCGCTTTCTGAATTCTAATTCCTTGTCATGTTCCAGACGTCACGTCAGTATAGTTCTTCCCTCCTCACGCCAGCCTGCGTGAGCTAAAAGGCGTGCATTTCGGCCTCCACTAGTAACACGGTGTTGGCTCTTCTGCCAAGACAACATTTGCAATATGCCAGCTCTGGATTACGCCATTATATTCGACCCTTTACACGCATTAATCCCGTTTTCTGACATTACATAATGATAGACCCAGCCCACGATACGTGGCGTTCTTATAATTAATAACTTCACTTTATATCTTGTTTAACATCTGAAATATGCACTCGCGACCGTTCTTTTAGAGCCGCCCCGGTTACTCGACCGTGCGTTTTGCTTGGCTCCTCGCGACTGACTCGATCTGTCTTCCCGAAGGACAAGAGAGTCCACCCCACCTTTCTCCCTTAGCCAATAAGGACCCAACTTTCAGCCAATGGGCGTTTAGATCGCTGCTGCTAGGCGGATCTGACGTCACGTTTGTGGACATGACGGAAGTTTGTCTCGGAACACTGTCTCAGATTGTAAGAACATACCCCCAAATAGTCGGATCTTGTCCCTACTAAGGTTGAACAACATTGCCTCCTATGATTTCATCACTGATGCTCGTTGCTGACGCTTACTTGTTAAATGTACATGTAGCCTGGCTCCTACTGAGCATTCCCGATCGCATTAATATGCGTAATACTTGGCTTGAACACGTGAAGGGAATGCACATATGCATTACATATGAGCAGCAGTTGGGGCATATTGGAGAATATAATCTTCAGTTTTTGTCTCCTATGCAAGATGTTAGTAAGCACTGGATTATAGTCTCTGTTTGAGGCAATACACTTCATTGTATCTAACTCTGCTTTGAAATATTTTTGGATTTGGGAACAGATACCAGACGGTACACCACTGACCGGAAAGATGAATGTTTGTCTGTTACTGGGTGTTGTAACCAAGAAGATATTGCCGTGTTTGTGACGTCGCACGCTCGTCATTTCGCCGGCCCTTAAAGACGTTCCACAAAGGCTCAGGACACTAGCACACGAACAATCAACGAGCTGCACCTTTTGCAAGGCGCTAGTTCCCAGTCGTCATGCAACAACAATCTACGATGTCTCAAAGTCACTTACATCAGTGGATTTCACATCATCGATTAGTATGACAGGTAGAGTTTACCACCTTTTGCCACGCAGTGCATTTTGAGCGATCCAGATTTCTCGCTGTTTCCGATCGCTGGCTGGGAAGGATTCGACTTCTTGGGGGTGTGCAGAGGAAGCAGCGCGGCCGGCTGTTTGTAGCCAATCGATAGCGCAGGCAGTGATAAGCCGCCGGTCTGTCTTTATAGAGCAGTCCCGTCATTAGCCGACATAACGACGTTGGGTGGGGGTCATAAACGGCGGCAGCAAACAGAGCCCAGGGCCGAGCGAGCTGCTGTCTGCTGTCGAGCGATCTTGTCTGCTGCGCCACTTTAACCCTGCGTCAGGGGCGCTGAAGATCATAACGCCAGCGAACGCGTGCAGGGCACTCTCTGCCGCCTAGCATAAAATACCATTTAACTGACAATTTTTTTAATTTTCTGGTAAAATTTATAGAAGGGATTTTGAGCTAAGAGTAAGGTCGTTATCACCACAGATTTCTGTTATTCAAAAATGTATAGATATACAAAAATGTATAGTATATACAGGATGGTCCATTGATCGTGACCGGGCCAAATATCTAACGAAAAAAGCATCAAACGAAAAAACTACAAAGAACGAAACTTGTCTAGCTTGAAGGGGCAAACCAGATGGCGCTATGGTTGGCCCGTCAGATGGCTCTTCCATAGGCCAAACGGATATTAACTGCGTTTTCTTAATTTTTTTATTACATATTCGTATAGTACGTAAAGAAATATGAATATTTTAGTTGGACCACTTTTTTTGCTTTGTGATGGATGGAGCTGTGATAGTCACAAACATATAGCTCACAATTTTAGACGAACAGTTGGTAACAGGTAGGTTTTCTAAATCAAAATACAAAACGTAGGTACGTTTGAACATTTTATTTCGGTTGTTCCAATGTGATACATGTACCTTTGTGAACTTATCATTTCTGAGAACGCATGCTGTTACAGCGTGATTACCTGCAAATACCACATTAATGCAATAAATGCTCAAAATGATGTCCGTCAACCTCAATGCATTTGGCAATACGTGTAACGACATTCCTCTCAACATCGAGTAGTTCGCCTTCCGTAATGTTCACACATGCATTGGCAATACGCTGACGCATGTTGTCAGGCGTTGTCGTTGGATCACGATAGCAAATATCCTTCAACTTTCCCCACAGAAAGAAATCCGGGGACGTCAGATCCGGTGAACGTGCGGGACATGGTATGGTTCTTCGACGACCAATCTACCTGTCACGAAACGTGCTATTCAATACCGCTTCAACCGCACGTGAGGTATGTGCCGGGCATCCATCATGTTGGAAGTACGTCGCCATTCTGTCATGCCGTGAAGCATCTTGTAGTAACATCGGTAGAACATTACGTAGGAAATCAGCATACATTGCACCATTTAGATGCCATCGATAAAATGGGGACCAATTATCCTTCCTCCCATAATGCCGCACCATACATTAACGCTCCAAGGTCGCTGATGTTCCACTTGCCGCAGCCATCGCGGATTTTCCGTTGCCCAATAGTGCATATTATGCCGGTTTACGTTACCGCTGTTGGTGAATGACGCTTCGTCGCTAAATAGAACGCGTGCAAAAAATCTGTCATCGTCCCGTAATTTCTCTTGTGTCCAGTGGCAGCACTGTACACGTGCATAGAAATATGGTATGGATGCAATCGATGTTGATGTAGCATTCTCAACACCGACGCTTTTGAAATTCCTGATTCTCGCGCTAATTGTGTGCTACTGCTGTGCCGTGGCAGACGTTTCACATGTGGCGGTACACTTCCTGTTTCCTTAAATAACGTAACTATCCGGCGAACGGTCCGGTAACTTGGATGATGTCCAAGATACCAAGCAGCATACATAGCACATGCCCATCGGGCATTTTGATCACAATAGCCATACATCAACACGATATCGACGTTTTCCGCAATTGGTAAACGGTCCATTTTATCACGGGTAATGTATCACGAAGCAAATACCGTCCGCACTGGCGGAATGTTACGTAATACCACGTACTTATACGTTTGTGACTATTACAGCGCCATCTATCACAAAGCGAAAAAAGTGGTCCAACTAAAACATTCATATTTCTTTACGTACTAGACGAATATGTAATAAAAAATAGGGGATCCTATTAAAAAAACGCAGTTGATATACGTTTGACCTATGGCAGTGCCATCTAGCGGGCCAACCATAGCGCCATCTGGTTTCCCCCTTCAAGCTAGACGAGTTTCGTTCTTTGTAGTTTTTTTCGTTTGATGCTTATTTCGTGAGATATTTGGCCCGGTATGTATGGATGTATGGATGTCACCGTAAGGCTGTTAAATTCATGTTTATCATCATCCTACTGGTTTCAAGAATTTACGCCACCACTTGATGCACTTTACAGATTAAGATGGAGAATGCGTTATGTCTATTATACGAGGATCGTTCCGAAATTAATGACTCATGGAAATTAGAGGAGATACATAAATCGCAACAGCACAGCTAAATAGAGCAATATTTCAGGTATAGACGGTCAGTTTTCCACATAATCTACACAGTGTTATCAACGATAAACCAGAGCCTGCATGCTGCGCTTGTAAAAATCGGAGCCAGCTGAGGCTAGCCACTTCCTTACAACATCCGAGTCTTGAAAATGTTCGCCACTTAGTCCATCTTTTAGAAGCCCAAAGAGATGGAAGTCTCAAGGCACTTAATTGGGACCGTACGATGAACGTGGTAAGACAGTCCAGCCGAATTTGCAATGAGTTATGTGGTTGCAAAACTGAATTGTGACCTTTCGTTATCATGTTGCAGGTGAAAGTTGGTCTTCTTCTCTGGCCTTACCCTGCAAATTCGGGTTTTCAACTTGTGGCGTGCTGAACTGACAGTTTCCCTAGGCTCCATGACACCCAAAAGAACCTCACCGTTGCTATCTCAGAAGATTGTACACATCACTTTGCCTGCAGACGGCTGTGTCTTGAATTTCTTCTTTGACGGCGAACTGGCACTTTGCCATTCCGTGGAGTGTCTTTAGGATTCAGGCTAGTACTGGTGACACCACGTGTCATCTCCGGTCACGATGCTATTCAGAAAACTGCCACCTTGAACTTCATATTGGTCCAGCAGTTCCACACACACTTCCATTCGATGAGTTTTTTGTTCTTCTGCAAGCGTCCGCAGGACCCGTCTCTCTCAGACATTGCGATTTTCCAACATTGTTTCCAAGGCACTACAGCCGATATTCAGCTTTTTGCACAAATCTCTGGCCGTTATTCGCCCATCAGCCCGGAAGAGGTGATCAAGACGCTCTTCATTGCGAGAGATGACAGCTGTGCAGGCTCGACGGGACCGTGGCTTCTCATGCACACCCTTTTCACAAACTTCAAAATGCCGTACGCATTGCCTCCGATTGCTAACGTCTATCGTCTCGTCTCCATAAACCTACGCCAATGGTCGATTAATTTCAATTTCTTCAGCAGTGTGGAATTGAATCAGACGTCGCTGTTTAATACACGCGCCCATATCAGACTCCATTTTGGAACACTCCTGTGCTGGTGCGAACTACCGCAGAACAACTTGAAACACCCCCTCAGAAAAAAATTATAAATAACAGTGCTGGAAAACCTCTACGTTATTTGATTTTCAAACAGCTGAGCAAAATTCAACGTACTCAGACATTTCTCTGTTTACATATTCTGATCATCACTAAACTGACACACAATATTTTTAACGCAACGCAATCTGACTTTCAAAAATTCCTACAAAAGAATGGCCCTGACTAACAATAACCTATACCTTTCATGAATCACTTACCTCACAAAAATCTTCGTCACTCAAACTACTGCAATACAGCGAGCGCGAATACTGCCAGCTAAATAAAAGATTCTAACTACTGATAGGCATAGTTAACAAATGAAAGATTTTGAAAGAGGACAAACAACGTATTTACCTTAATAATGTTCAAAAGTCATCATATATGTATCAGTTCATGACATCCAGCCTTACAAATTTCCTTTTTCTGACGGACACACGTCCAGATTGTCCGCTCTCAAAACTCTGCCATCTCTCTCCCCACATCCACTGCTGCTGGCGGCTCACCTCCAACTGCGCAACGCTATGCGTTGTTCACATCCAACTGCCCAACACTACAATAGCGAATATTCCAGCAATGTCAACCAGCCACAGACTGCACACAGCACAGTCAGTGATTTTCGTACAGAGCGCTACGTGGTGTTACCAACATAAAAACCTAAACAGCCTACTTACAAACGGAACCACCTGAAAATGAAAGAGGAAGGTTCAAGTATTAGGACGACACGAATGACATCTGGCGCGGACATCCCGAGTCGCCAAAAAATAAAATAAATAAATAGGAATCGTTATTTTCGAAACGATCCTTATACATCATTTTAAACTCTAGAGTTTGCAAGGTGGTAACACAGATTGTCGAACTACTTGCAGCATAATAAAGATTTTTTGCAGCTTTGTGGTTGTTTAGACAAAAATGTCTTTCATAAAACGTGTGAGCACAACGAAAGGGAGATTTTATCGACCTTGCTGCGTATATTTTTCAGAACGAGCAATCAGTAACACCTGAGACTGCAACGGGTAAGATTTTGCGGGCAAATACGTGTTATTTTGGAGAAGAAAGAGATATCTCGAGACTCGGATAAAGCTCAACAAAGGCTGCCGTAAATTCAGCGAATATCCAGTAACGACGGCAGCTAGGAAATTGCTAATGCTCGGAGAACGTGAGGGTATTCTGCAGATGGAGGCACAGAGAGGTTCTGCCGAAGCAAATCTGTATCTCCGGGAGGCGGTAATTTCCTGCGTGGCCGACTTAAGTCCACGGCCTTTGTGCGCTCATCTGGAGCGCCGGCTACCAATCTCCTCCATTGCTTTGTTCCGAAAACGGGAGGGAAATCTAGCGCGGACGGGAAGCGCTTTGTGTTGCTTCTCACCTCCGGAGAGAGATTTGCGGCGCTAAGACGGCCGCCATCAGCATGCAAATTGAAACCTCGGGCCGCGCCGGGCTGGAGCGGCTTCCCGGCTGCGCGCCTTGGCGTCCCGAGGTCTGCGGCATCGCATTGCGTCCCAGCGCTCCGCCAAGTCACTTACAGCCACGGGGAGGGCGAGGCCAGGCAGCGCCACACCACACCACAGACCGCGCGGGCGGGCCGGCTACCGTGCGCTGCCGACTGGGCGCCGAGACATCTCCGTGGAGACGCGACTGTGCATCACACTTAGAGCCACAGTGGTTTCTGCCTCAAATCGCCATGTTATTCACATTGTTTTAAAGCACCAACGCCTTTCGCATGGAACTGTCGGAGCTACTGCGAGACAGAGACATCTAGCGGTGCACTGAGGTACTTCTACGAATGTAGTGCACTGTAGCAGTCACAATAGTGCGCGTCATTTACGACGGCGGCCGAGTGTATGTTCGTTCTGCGCATCTGACGTCACAAAACACAGTCAGTCAATGAACAGAGAACGACGTTGCCGGAGCTCGATTGCAGTGCAAAGCACGGACGACTGTCTTCAGTTTTATAAACGTTCAGACATAAATAAAGTAATTGAACAAAAGCAATGTCTTGATATCAGACTCTCTTTTATAGAAAGTTGGGAAAAAGCATTCTTTATACCAGTTGCTTCATATTCTATCAATTAATTAAACCAAACAAACAATAAGCCTCCTAATCCAGGCGATAGCAAGGAAAGGTGTTTGTATCATTATCACAAATCGCTTTTTTGCAGTACAGAACAGCGATAATTGTTTATTTCCTATTGTACTTCGATGAAACGTCAGTAATTCATAGTCCTACCAACAGTGTTTGTCGGTATTATGCGTGATGTTTTATAGTCCTCCGGGAATTCACTTGACCGACGAGCTGACTTAGCGTAATGGTTAAGGTGTTCGCCGGCACGGTAGCTCAGCGTGTTCGGTCAGAGAGCTGGTTGGCCTCTGTAATATGGAACGATCAACAAACGAACTTCAACGGATGTCATGTGACGTCTGCAATGACTAAACACAACGATCAACAAGGAAAAAAATGCAAAAAGAAAAAGAAAAAAAATGTGTTTGGATGCTAAGTGCAAGGTTCAGAGTTCAAACCTTCTACGGTGCTTAATATTTTCTTTATTTAAAAACAATATCAAAGTGTCTTACGTCATGAATTTTATTCATTTTAATGTAATTTTTTGAAAATTCTAGTGCTTTGTCTCTTTTTTATAATCATAATAAGTTTTCGGTTTTTCTAATTTTGTCCTCCAACATTTCTTTTCGCAGCAATTAAAAACAATGAAAAGGCACACATACAATATTCATGTTATCTGTTTCCTTTGTGTATCTTCTCTTCCGCAGTCGCTGTTTTACTGTTCATATTGTGGTGTCACCGCTAGACACCACACTTGCTGGGTGGTAGCCTTTAAATCGGCCGCGGTCCGTTAGTATACGTCGGACCCGCGTGTCGCCACTATCAGTGATTGCAGACCGAGCGCCGCCACACGGCAGGTCTAGAGAGACGTTCTAGCACTCGCCCCAGTTGTACAGCAGACTTTGCTAGCGATGGTTCACTGACAAATTACGCTCTCATTTGCCGAGCCGATAGTTAGCATAGCCATCAGCTACGTCTTTTGCTACGACCTAGCAAGGCGCAATTACCAGTTAAAGTTAAGTATTCCAGTAGTTACGTACGTTCTTTGCTACTATAAATTCCTTGTCCTGTTCCAGACCTCACGCCAGCCTGCGTGAGCTTAAACGCGTGCCTTTCGGCTTCCTGTCATAGTGGATTGGCTGTCTTGCCAATCCACAACACATATTATGATATAGTCTTTTGCGACAGTATTAAAAGTATTATTTAGAGCAGAATTTTGGCTCGTACGTTGCCTAGCTACTTGATTGTCTGACGCAATACTATACTTCGCTGCTTTGGCAACATCATATTCAATGTTGTCGTCTACCTATGTTTTAGCAAGTATTTGCTGTCCGTTGTGACAAACACAAATTGTTTGCTCACTGGGCTTCACTGACAATATACACTCCTGGAAATGGAAAAAAGAACACACTGACACCGGTGTGTCAGACCCACCATACTTGCTCCGGACACTGCGAGAGGGCTGTACAAGCAATGATCACACGCACGGCACAGCGGACACACCAGGAACCGCGGTGTTGGCCGTCGAATGGCGCTAGCTGCGCAGCATTTGTGCACCGCCGCCGTCAGTGTCAGCCAGTTTGCCGTGGCATACGGAGCTCCATCGCAGTCTTTAACACTGGTAGCATGCCGCGACAGCGTGGACGTGAACCGTATGTGCAGTTGACGGACTTTGAGCGAGGGCGTATAGTGGGCATGCGGAAGGCCGGGTGGACGTACCGCCGAATTGCTCAACACGTGGGGCGTGAGGTCTCCACAGTACATCGATGTTGTCGCCAGTGGTCGGCGGAAGGTGCACGTGCCCGTCGACCTGGGACCGGACCGCAGCGACGCACGGATGCACGCCAAGACCGTAGGATCCTACGCAGTGCCGTAGGGGACCGCACCGCCACTTCCCAGCAAATTAGGGACACTGTTGCTCCTGGGGTATCGGCGAGGACCATTCGCAACCGTCTCCATGAAGCTGGGCTACGGTCCCGCACACCGTTAGGCCGTCTTCCGCTCACGCCCCAACATCGTGCAGCCCGCCTCCAGTGGTGTCGCGACAGCCGTGAATGGAGGGACGAATGGAGACGTGTCGTCTTCAGCGATGAGAGTCGCTTCTGCCTTGGTGCCAATGATGGTCGTATGCGTGTTTGGCGCCGTGCGGGTGAGCGCCACAATCAGGACTGCATACGACCGAGGCACACAGGGCCAACACCCGGCATCATGGTGTGGGGAGCGATCTCCTACACTCGCCGTACACCACTGGTGATCGTCGAGGGGACACTGAATAGTGCACAGTACATCCAAACCGTCATCGAACCCATCGTTCTACCATTCCTAGACCGGCAAGGGAACTTGCTGTTCCAACAGGACAATGCACGTCCGCATGTATCCCGTGCCACCCAACGTGCTCTAGAAGGTGTAAGTCAACTACCCTGGCCAGCAAGATCTCCGGATCTGTCCCCCATTGAGCATGTTTGGGACTGGATGAAGCGTCGTCTCACGTGGTCTGCACGTCCAGCACGAACGCTAGTCCAACTGAGGCGCCAGGTGGAAATGGCATAGCAAGCCGTTCCACAGGACTACATCCAGCATCTCTACGATCGTCTCCATGGGAGAATAGCAGCCTGCATTGCTGCGAAAGGTGGATATACACTGTACTAGTGCCGACATTGTGCATGCTCTGTTGCCTGTGTCTATGTGCCTGTGGTTCTGTCAGTGTGATCATGTGATGTATCTGACCCCAGGAATGTGTCAATAAAGTTTCCCCTTCCTGGGACAATGAATTCACGGTGTTCTTATTTCAATTTCCAGGAGTGTATTTTAGTTTCTATGTTTTATTACGTCCACAATTCAGTTATGTGTAATTCGCCAACTTTGTTTGCATCAGAACGTTTTTAAAAAAAGCGAAATGAATCTGGTATAAATAAAAGTTTTATTACAGTCGCTAAAGACGGAATATTTCTCAATATTACGTACGACACCTATCTGGTACTTAAATTAAATGAGGTATTGTTACACAGTAAATTTTATATGAAACTTAGGTATCTTCTCCACATTTCATTCTCAACATTGTGGCAACTAAAATCGACCATACGGAAAGTATACGCTATGGACTTTGACCTCTGCAAACTCTTCAAAATTACCTGCAATGGTTTACTACATTTAATGTTGCACAATAACTGCGCTGAACATCGAAACGAAGTTAAGTCATTTATGGGGCACAGGTATCAGTCAAGAAGATGTGTAAAAATCAAATTTTTTGGCTAATTATTTTTTGTGAAATCGAATGATAAGTGTGTCAAAGCAGTCGGAACACCATGTGTCTGCACAGGCGAGCAGTGCAGTGATGACAAAATCGCGCACAGCGCGGAATGCGGGGCGCACGTCTCTGTAGCAGCGAACGGGTTAATGCGGCCGTGGTGGCTTTACTTCATAAACTGCGCGTAAGTTTGCGAACTATACTATGCTACGGCGCTGCTTGTCTTGTCGCGTACAACTGGGAACGCAGCAATCTCCCGCGTCTGGGCGGGCGTGCGCGAGCCGCCAAGATAAAAGAATTGAACTATAACAGCTTTCAAAGTAACAGTCGGTGCGGAGATTGTGCTGCGTGATTGTAAGAGATTGCGACACTTTTATTATACAGGGTGAAGAAAAATTCACACTGTGGTGTGCGTACTGTAAGACCTTCGATACACACACCATCAGATTATTTGACTTGTTGCTCTAATGAAGTAGGCGAGTGTCAGCAATATGTCTCGTGGTCTTATCTTCTGCCTTTAGGTCAGACGATAGAAATGCCACTTGCACGCTTAGAGTAGTAGATTGACAGTGACCAACTTTAAACAGAACTTGATTAATTTTCACACACATTTATTAAAATAATAAAAAACGTAGACATTATGTAACTTGATTCTGGATGCTATTTACAACTGACAATCTGAAGTTCCTTTGGTCTTGGTCTGTTAATCTTATTCTCACATATCTCTGATACTTGACAAAGTGTCTATTCCTTTATCTTCATGTACAGGAATACGGCAATCTTATTAGGTGCAGACTGAAACTTGACTATATACTGGTACAGACAAATTCAGACTGGTACAGTTTGGTGCAGACAAATGCAGACTGGTACAGACTAATGCAGACAAAAGCAGACTGACTGATCGGAGGTCTGTACACTCATAGTAATACCTTCCGCGTTCAGGTGTCACTGTGCGAGTGTGATCCATGAGGAGAAAAGGTTCTACGTTAGCAGCAATCTCATTGGCTACGTTACATATTAATACGCAGATCAACGGAAGCAGAATTTAGTCCGTCTCTAAGGGAGTGCCATCTCGTAGTGCGGAGACGGACGAGCGCTACGTCTGCGCTGTTGTGCTTAGCGGGGCGCGCTCTAGTGGGAAAGTTGTGTACGCGCTATGTGGAACTATGTACACAACACACACACTACGACTTCACAGCTCGATTCCCCACATAATAGCAATACAAAAATGTCTGTCACAAAATTTCGTCCTGTGCATATTTCCGGTATTAAATGGACATCAAAGACTGGCAGCCTGGGAACACTGTACCCCTCCACTGCCTTTTCCACTCCATTTCGCGTCCGCCCAGCCCCCTCCCTTTTTTTCTATGCCCCCTCCCTCCATCGGCACCTCTTTTTCTTCCTTTCCTTTCCTTTCCTTTCCTTTCCTCTCCTCCCCTTCCCCCCCCCCCCCCCCTCAACGTTCCGGGTCCTCCTCCCCTCTGCCCCCTCCACCCATCTGCTGCCGCGTCGCCTCTGCAGTGCTGTTCAAAGTGAGTGTTCAGTGTTGTGCGTCCCCTGCCAGTGTTGCGAACAGCCACCATACTGTCGCTAGTTGTGTTTTTATCTCGTGCAAACAGAAACCAAAGTGTCGCCGTCTTTTTTAATTGTTCATGCCTCCTTCCGGTGTGTCTTCATCTGCATCGTCAACAGCGTCTTTTTGTATTTTAAGTTCTGCAACTTTCCGCCATTTTACTATTATTGACAACGACACTGTTTTATCGCCTTTTTATATTGTTTGTTCTCTCACCATTGTTTGTCTAACATTTCTCTCGGCTGTAGAGCAGCGTATTAAGCTATTGTCAGCCCGACCATCCCAGGTAAGGGGGAATCGAAAATCAATAAAGGAAAAAAAGTTAACACTGTAATCATACGTACAGTAACTAACTCTTTCAGCACATTCCAATATGGGTGTGCAGTTGGTGCAATGGATAGCGTTTTGTATTAGCATGCAGGAGGTCGAGTGCTCGATTCTGGGTCCTGTATTTCTTTTTATTTGCCATTTTCTTTCTGCCATATAATACAGTAGTATACACTGTTTCTTACACCGCATGTATCCGACATTTACATAGTACAGTGTTTTGTGACGGTGAACATAACAAAAACAGGGTCAAACAAGTCAGAAACAGGCAGTTGAAACGAATGACCTGTCATAGGACAGAATAACTACAAAAACAATATTACGAGATGCTGAAGAAGACTGCACAATTAAATAACGCAACACACGGTAGTCATCTATACTACATGCAGTACATCCGCTCAGATGTAACACATTAGCAACCAGTGACAATAATAATTTCCAAATTAATGACCGCATGGCGTTTACAAAAGAATACGTTCTCCTCAGAGTAGGTGCTCAAAGCGACCCCACTGCACGACCACACATTGTGCGACCCGCTGGATCACACAGCTCTGGACTCTTCGCAACATGGCTGCATCTACAGGTACAAGAGCAGCATCAGGTAGATGCAGCGGTGTGAAACAATTTGCGTCCACGACGTGCAAAAGACTTCTTTGATAGCTGACCGACGAAAATTATTGTACTTCCACTTCTGTATTCATAGTACGTAAGTGTAAATGTTTTGTAGAAAACCCATTGTAATCACTGTATGACGATTGCGACGACAGGTACCGTCCATGAGGACTACAAATAGCAAATAAAAACAAATACGCCTCTATCCATAATCTAACCTTCGACCTCCTACATGCTAACCCAAAATGCTATCCGCTACACCAACTACACAACACTATTCCAGTGTGCTGACAGAGATGGTTATCGTCCATGTGATTACAGTGTTGCCAGGTTGCCAATCTTTAATGCCCATTTACTGCCAGAAATATGCGCAGGACGAAATTTTGTGAGAGACATTTTTGTAGTAAGTGCGGAATCGTGCTGTGAAGACCGAGTGCGCGAAACTTTCTTCACCCTGTATAGTAAACATTAATTATATTGAGGTTACTGATGGTGAAAGTAAGATCTGAAGTTTTTGTAAAGTAAATCTGAGTTTGTATTCCTGCATTTACGAGTGTTTTCGGAATGTAACTACTGTTGCAGCATTTATTTTTGATGTAAATTTACTAAATTTCAGGCCCATTTCTGCTTGTTATTTAGGACTATAATTTCTTTTGGGCATTTGTAAGAAGGCTGTTTAGGTTTTTATGTTGGTAACGCCACGTAGCGCTCTGTATGAAAATCACTGACAGTGCTGTGTGCAGTCCGTGGCTGGTTTGCATTGTTGGAATTTCTGCTATAGTGGTGTTGGGCAGTTGAATGTGAACAGCGCGTAGCGTTGCGCAGTTGGAGGTGAGCCGCCAGCAGTGGTGGATGTGGGGAGAGAGATGGCAGCTGTTTGAAAATCAAATAACGTAAGAGGTTTATTAGCACAGTAATTCATACATTTTTCAAAGGGGACGTTTCATATGTCGACACTTAGCCGAGGATACCTCACTGGAATCTTCTGATTTTTTTCTTGTTAGTTTGTGTAATTAGTGTAGCTATTGTTTATTGCTAGCGCGTAATCATAGAGAGAATTTCCTTTGTAGTTGTAGTTTTTCATTGTTGTACAGTAAAACAGTTGTGGCATGCATGTTGATTTGCACCAAGTATTTCGGAGCTGCGCTTGCAGTTAACTAGATATTATTTTCAATGCAATGTTAATGCGTTTTCTTATTTTTGGTCTTCAAATTGTGCTCTTCTTGTTATCGTGTGAAATACGTGATAATACTGTATATACTGTATATCATGAACTTATATATTGAGTTTTGAATATTATTAAGGTAAATACATTGTTTGTTCTCCATCAAAATCTTTCATTTGCTAGCTATGCCGATCAGTAGTTAGTGCTTTCGGTAATTAGAATCTTTTATTTAGCCGGCAGTATTGGCGCTCGCTGTATTGCAGTAGTTCCAGTAACTAAGATTTTTGTGAGGTAAGTGATTCATGAAATGTATAGGTTGTTGTTAGTCAGGGCCATTCTTTTGTAGGGATTATTGAAAGTCAGATTGCGTTGCGCTAAAAACATTATGTGGGAGTTTACTGATGATCAGAATAAGTAAAGAGAGAAATGTCTGAGTACGTTCAGTTCTGCTCAGCTGTTTGAAAATCAAATAACGTAAGAGGTTTATCAGCACAGTAATTCATAAATTTTTCTAAGGGAGTTTTTCACATTGTGAATTCATGGATGTTTCGAGATGTGGGATTGTGCCTAGGAAAATTATGGAAAGGCGTTTAAATATATCACATAAAATGATGGGTGCTTGAAAACTGTATGCCCCAGCGGTTTCAAAGTGAAATCAAGTCCTCAAAAAATTGATTCTTTATTTTTTGCCAATGTGTTCTAGTTTTTTGCTTACTATGACAATACAGGTCCATTTTGCAAATAATTTTAAAATTATATTTCAAAGTTAAATTTGCTCCTTAAAACATTTGATTGTTTACTTTTTGACAATTTGTTCTTGTATTCGACCTTAGTATATCAAAAAAGGCTATTTTTGTAAAAACTCTAACATATTTTTTCTTTATTATTTTGGCTCAAAGGGTTAAATTTTAACTTTAAGGGAACGCTTGTAAGAACTAACCTAATCTGGCACGTCACGCTATTTTAATGTACTGAACTCATTTACTGTTCAAGACTAAACTCCAGCTCTGATGCGAAGTTAATGATTGAAAATTACGCCCTCAAACAGAGACCATTTAAGTTCGCGATTATTCACAACGGCATCTTGCGGGATCTTTCAGCGACTAACTTCACTTACATGGTGAAAGAAAATATACTGCCGCTTGGAACGGCGACTGCCACACAAAAACGCAATTTTTAATATCCTCCATTGGTTACCGGTTTCGATACACAAAACCATTTCAGGCCGTCCTAGAGATGGCGGTTATCACTGAAACAACTGGTTTTTTGTTATATAGGTTTCTTCAACGCCAGTTTAACCTTAGTGTAATAACAGATTTTCGGTTTTTTGTACTTACTATTTCCTGTAACAAACGTAACCTAGCGTCAACATATTAAAGATAATTAGCAGATAAAGGAACAGGTAGTACGTCCACCGTTCGCTGCTTTTCTCAAAAAGTAATAAGTGGTTGAATACTACAAAAAATCGCAAGTATTTTCCTATTGATTCTAAGTTTTTGAAACTCTGCTCAAAAATTGTGTTGCAGTAGAGTATCTTGCTAGTACTTGGGTATTGTGAGTAGCCAGTGCTAGAAGGTGAAAAACGAGGTTGAAGAGCTCTTATTTCTCATGTTAATTTGTCGGTCTTGCAAGAACTACAAGTAGATAAAGAAATGTTATGTAGACGCAGGCAGCAGATCAGCTTCTTTCTATATTTATTGTAAACTATGAATGAATTGTTATGTCTGAAGTTTTCTTTTGTGTGACAACGTAAGTTTGTTGTGGCTCCTGTCGGTTTTAATCTTTTAAAGCAAGTGGACCATTGTACGTCACCCTTCATAAAATACAAATAGGTTACCTGTATTGCCATTCCGTAATACGACAGATGTCCGATGATGACAGCGAGAAATGACCGTATAGACCAGATGGCACAAGTCATGCACACTGCATGTATGCACGTACCGTCTAAAGGCCGGTTCCCACTAGGGCTGCCGCGCGTCAAAACCGCGCGTCAGCGGCGTGGTTGCCATGGAAATGGCGTCAGCGGCAAGGCGCGGCGGGCTCTGCGTCGCGGTTTGACCATGTCGAGCCGCTTCCGCTGCCGCGTGCCGCTCTCCAGGTGCGCGCCGCCAATCACAGAACGCGCTGAGCGTGACGTCAGGTACGGAACCCCAGGCCACACGAAATTTCGCCGAACCGCTGGCGCGAACGCGGCGGCAGCTATGAAATACTTATCATCCGATTCCAAGGAAACTATTCGGTAGAAAAATTTTATTCTTGGGCATGTTACAGCCTGATATCTTCTCTCGATAAAGGACCGAATTTCTTTTCATTATTCGTCGTGGTTACTTGCTGTATCGCATTTACGTAAACCTTTCCACGAAATTTGAATGAGTGTGCAGAGGTAAAAACGCATTGCGTGGACTTTGCGTACAGTTCATTTTAGGTAATGCATTATTGCGTATGAAATTTAGTCAACATATCGAAATTGTTTTTAAAGCTGAGAGCAGAACGATAGCTATCACTGTTCTCGAGATATTGAATGATATGTCGGCGGACGGGCTGTGCGGTGACTGCGCGCGGGTCGCTCGCTATGCGACCGATACTTTCGTCCTGCTCGTCGTAAACCATGTGGTTGTATCAACTGGAAATTTCGTAAATGGCTCAAGTAATCGAAACGTGTTTTTTTGCAAACGATAACTTGTAAAAAGTCATGTATTTCGTCGCATGATAAATATCCAAAATGTGTTTATCTACCGAGATATGAAAGAAACTACAGTTTTTTCGGAAGTGATAGACGAATTTCTTTAAGTGGCATTTAATAGCATGTGGAATGAGAAGTTAAACCGAGACTAATTTGCTGGTATGTCATAAGATGTAATTTGCTAAGTATCTACAGCTATTGATCATTTCCTTTGGAAGTAACAAACGTTTTTTTCTTTATCCAGTGTACTTTATTGGTTCAAGATGCGTTTCACCTTTTACTTTAAGGCATCTTCGGTGGAATCTAGAATGATTCAGTTTTGTTTTGATATGTGATACTTGCACATTATAAAACAATTCACATCTTTTTTACGTGAATAACTGATTACTTACAGTGAATCGAGTTTCTGGCGGGCATCTGCGTTTCCCCTCACGTGGTCACATTCTGGAGGTTAAACTTAGATTATGAAACATAAGCATATTTTCATGTTCACTCTTTTTTCTTCTGTCACTAGCTGTAGACATTTTACCGAAAACACTGATTTGAAGTCATAACTACAGTGTGTTCACCTCATGTCCCTTCCTTTTTGGTTTGTTTATGTACATGTTGCCAATCTAAAGAAATATATGCTGAAAAATAATGTTTGTTTATTTTTGTTCTCCTTATATCTGTATGTGTGTGTGGCTAGCCAGTGATAGTTATAGAAAGTTGAAAGTGAATGCAGTAGTTGTCAGACAGTGGTTGAAAGATTTGGTGTTCAGCTGATTTCAGTTTTGGTTTAAATGTTTTGTGGAGAAGTGCATGGAATAGTAAATTCACTGCTTACATTAATCGATAAAATAGCAGATAGCATTTCAACAGATGATTATTATCAGAATGCTATCACCTAACCCCTTTTTCCTCACTCTTTGACGCCTCATAATATGTCCTGTCAACTTACCCCTCTTGTAGTCAAATTTGTGCCGTAATTTCCTCTTCCTCCTCTGTTTAATTCCATACCTCTTCTTTAGTTACCATATCCTCATATCTAATCTTCAGCATTCTTATTGATCACCACGTTTTGAAAGCGTCCATTGTCTTCTTGACAGAACTGTTCATCGCCCACATTTCACTTACATACAAGGCTGCACTCCACACAAATACCGCATTCCACACAAATACCTTTGTAAAATAGTACCCAATCATTAGAATTTATATTCGATGTGGACAATTTTTTTTTTTTTTTTCAGAACGATTTTCTTGCTATTCACAGTCTTCATTTTATATTCTCTCTACTTCTGCCTTCTCAATTACTGCTTCCCTTTCAAGTCATTGAAGTCTTAGAAATGGAGTTTGGTTTCTGTACAAGTTGTAGATAATCTTGTGGCTCTGTGTTTTATCGGTGACATCTCCAGAGCTTCAAAGAATGTTTTAATTGATTGTCAAAACCTTTCTCTAAATATGCAAATGTTATAAACACAGTTTCGTAGTTCTTCAGTGCATCTACTTAGCTAAATGGTAGAATCAGTATTGCCTTGCGTGTTCAGACATCTCACAGGAATCTAACATTATGCTTATGTTAGTTTGTACAACCCTCCCCCTCTCCTCTCTACATATTCCTACCACTTTCTAGCCTTCTCTTATTTGCTTAGTTCTGGCTTGCCAAATGAGTTCTTGACAGTTGCTTCTCCTTTGAGCAAAGTTTTCTTTGTTCTTTCTCATTTTCATTCCCCTATGTTTTCCAAGTCCAAAATTGCAACGCGTTGCGTTGCAATTTTGGACTTTCTGTCAACGTCATGTTTAGACATTTCCATTTCCCATGGCCTACTTTATTTGCTGCATTTTTATATTTTTCCCTCTTGTCAAATTTAATATATCACGTTTTATCTAACGATTTCTACTGTACCTTCTAGTTCACATACTCTGCTGCATTCACCACTTCTTCTCTCAAAGATATCCATTCGTATTCTAGCTGATTCCTTCCTCTGTTTCAGTCAGTCGTTGCATTACGGTAACTTTAAGATTATCTAAAAACTGTGGGTCTTGACTTATTCAAGTTCCATTTCCTTAATTTGCTACCGTTTACTGTCTCTTTAGTTGTAAACTGCAGCTCGTAACCAATAAAGTATTGTAGGTTTGCGTCTGCACCGGGAAATGTCTTATAATTTAAAACCTGGTTTCGAAAACTTTGTTCCAAATATGTATGAGTCTTAGCAGGGTGCTGGCGATGATTACATTATGCTCTGTGCGAAATTCTATCAGGTGGCTTCCACTTTCATCGCTTCCCCCAAGCCTTTGTGTTCTTACTGTTTTCCTGTACCTGCTACCGTATCACATTTTAAATTTTTGTCTCGCTTAACTATCTGAATAATCTCTTTTGTCGTACATTGCTTCAATGTGTTAGGAAATAGTGAACAATCATGAACAGTAGTCATGAAATCTGTTTATGGTGAAATGAGAAACATGAATAATGAAATATGTGAAAGAGTACATTGTACAGAAAATGAAAAATTGGTATGTCTTCACCCAACTTCGTCTTTCCTTCATGTAGGCGTAAGATATAGTCAATCAAACGCACCGGGCGTTTCAGTGGGTCCCGCCCCGTATCTCAGTGGCTGTCCGTCATTGGCTACAGCTAGCGTCTGCCGCTTCCAGATGGGAACGCCAATTCCGCGAGCCGCAGCGTCAAAGCGGAAAACGCTTGCCGCTGCCGTTGCCGCACGACGCGCTGCCGCGCTCTAGTGGGAACCGGCCTTAATAAGCCACGCGGCACGGCGTCATTGCCACGGCAATGCTGTACCAATTCTTACGCCATGTGTTTGTTACTCGTTTTTCTGTTGGCATAGTTGTTAAAATAGCACTGATAGCTTGCCCTATTTTTACAATAACGCAACATTTGAAAGCAATGTAAATTTGACGAATAAAAAGTATTCCTTATTTAAAAAAGGTATACTTAAAAACAAAAAAAATTTGCACTGTTGCTACGCGTAATTGATATTTCGGTTTTTTATCTGGTTACTAGTAAATAAAAAAACTGTTATAACGTAGAGCAAACAAATACCGAAAAATACCGGTTATTCGGAACCAAAATACCGGCAACGGTTTTAACCCATCGGTTTTTTCCTATCCCTAGGCCATCCCCCTGCCGCGCTGTTTTCACGTTCACTGCCAGGTGGGTGGGTGTGTCAGTAGATGACATTTGTACTGTGCTCCTTGCGGCGTGCCCACCTTCCCGGACGTGTGTTATTATGGGGATGAAGAACCCTGGAAAGAAAGATACCGAAAACTGTTGGCTTCGGTAGCAGAAACCGCCAAATAACTTTCTGAAACTCACCATATCGTAAGCAACAATATAAAAACCAGTGACAGTTTCTCTAAGTCTGTATATATACTCCGCAAGCCTCCTTACGGTGTGTGGTGAAGGGTACTTTATGTAACACTGTCGTCTCATTTTCTTGTGTCACTCGCATATCGTTCGCCGGAAAAAGTAATTGCTGGCAAACCTCCGAGTGCTCTCGAATCTCTCTGATTCTGTCTGCATGATATTTCTGCAGTTGCACATCTTCTTCCATTGTCACCACATCCCATGGTGGGACTTGGCAACCAACAACACGGGCACCGTCTTCTCCAACCTCATCACTCCATTTCAAGCTCGGTCACCTTCCTCCTCTTCTTCCTCCAGGTTCACCGCAGCAGGCTTTCCTTGCCGGATCTGTTGAAGACCTCAGTGCACGTATAGGAAAAGAAGGTCATTACCATCCAGCAACAGGAAAGTAAGGCCTCCATGAATACACAAATGTAAATGGATACAGAGTTGTTCGATTTGTACTGTCACGTAACGTGGCTGTAGGTAGCACTATATTCCCACACATAAGGATACATAAAGATACATGGTATAGCCTGGTCAGCACACCTTCAACCAAAAACGAACATGTATTTATTGACAGCAGGTGTTTAGTACATACCGGTTGATCAAGAAGTCAGTATAAATTTGAGAACTTAATAAACCACGGAACAATGTAGATAGACAGGTAAAAATTGACACACATGCTTGGAATGACATGGGGTTTTATTAGAACAAAAAAAACAAAGTTCACAAAATGTCCGACAGATGGCGCTGGACAGCAAAACGTCAGTAACTGCTACCGTGACGGGTGAGAGGTACGCCGATGTGTTACAGAATCGCATCATCCCCAGCCTGGCTGATAAACACCTGCTGGAACGTACGATGTTTACACAGGATGACGCTCCACCTCATATTGCTAGACGTGTGAAAGATCTCTTGCTCGCGTCGTTTGGTGATGATCATGTGCTCAGCCACCACGTTCGTCAAGCTTGGTCTCCCAGGTCCCCAGACCTCAGTCCGTGCGAATATTGGCTTTGGGGTTACCTGAAGTCGTGTATCGTGATCGACCGATATCTCTGGGGATGCTGAAAGACAACATCCGACGCCAATGCCTCAACATGACTCCGGACATGCTGTTCACAACATTATTCCTCGACTAAAGCTATTGTTGAGGAATGATGATGGACATATTGAGCATTTCCTGTAAGGAACATCATCTTTGCTTTGTCTTACTTTGTTATGCTAATTATTGTTATTCTGGTCAGATGAAGCGCCATCTGTCGGACATTTGTGAAATTTTGTATATTTTTGGTTCTAATAAAACCCCATGTCATTCCAAGCATGTGTGTCAATTTGTACCTCTCTATCTACATACAAAAGAAATTATTCAGGTAGTGAAGGGAGACGAAAATTTAATAGTCATGGGTGACTGGAATTCGAGAGTAGGAAAAGGGAGAGAAGGAAACATAGTAGGAGAATATGGATTAGGGCTAAGAAATGAAAGACGAAGCCGCCTGGTAGAATTTTTCGCAGAGCATAACAATCATAGCTAACACTTGGTTCAAGAATCATAAAAGAAGGTTGTATACGTGGAAGAACCCTGGAGATACTAAAAGGTATCAGATAGATTATACAATGGTAAGACAGAGATTTAGGAACCAGGTTTTAAATTGTAAGACATTTCCAGGGGCAGATGTGGACTCTGACCACAATCTATTGGTTGTGAACTGTAGATTAAAACTGAAGAAACTGCAAAAAGGTGGGAATTTAAGTAGATGGGACCTGGATAAACTGAAAGAACCGGAGGTTGTACAGAGTTTCAGCGAGAGCATAAGGGAACAATTGACAGGAATGGGCGAAAGAAATACACTAGAAGAAGAATGGGTAGCTTTAAGGGATGAAATAGTGGAGGCAGCAGAGGATCAAATGGGTAAAAAGACGAGGGCTAGTAGAAACTCTTGGGCAACAGAAGAAATATTGAATTTAATTGATGAAAGGAGAAAATATAAAAATGCAGTAAATGAAGCAGGCAAAAAGGAATACAAACGTCTCAAAAATGATATCGACAGGAAGTGCAAAATGGTTAAGCAGGGATGGCTAGAGGACAAATGTATGGATGTAGAGGCTTATCTCACTACAGGTAAGATAGATACTGCCTACAGTTATATCAAAGAGACCTTTGGAGAAAGGAGAACCACTTGCATGAATATCAAGAGCTTTCATGGAAACCGAGTTCTAAGCAAAGAAGGGAAAACAGAAAGGTGGAAGGAGTATATAGAGGGTCTATACAAGGGCAATGTACTTGAGGACAATATTATGGAAATGGGAGAGGATGTAGATGAAGATGAAATAGGAGATACGATACTGCGTGAAGAGTTTGACAGAGCACTGAAAGACCTGAGTCGAAACAAGGCCCTGGGAATAGACAACATTCCGTTAGAACTACTGACGGCCTTGGGAGAGCCAGTCCTGACAAATCTCTACCATCTGGTGAGCAAGATGTTTGAGACAGGCGAGATACCCTCAGACTTCAAGAAGAATATAATAATTCCAATCCCAAAGAAAGCAGGTGTTGACAGATGTGAAAATTATGAAACTGAAAATTCCCGAACTATTAGTTTAATAAGTCACAGCTGCAAAACACTAACGCGAATTCTCTACAGACGAATGGAAAAACTGATAGAAGCCGACCTCGGGGAAGTTCAGTTTGGATTCCGTAGAAATGTTGGAACACGTGAGGCAATACTGACCCTACGACTTATCTTAGAAGAAAGTTTAAGGGAAGGCAAACCTACGTTTCTAGCATTTGTAGACTTAGAGAAAGCTTTCGACTATGTTGATTGGAATACTCTCTTTCAAATTCTGAAGGTGTGAGGGGTAAAATACAGGGACCGAAAGGCTATTTACAATTTGTACAGGAAGCAGATGGCAGTTATAAGAGTCGAGGGGTATGAAAGGGAAGCAGTGGTTGGGAAGGGAGTGAGACGGAGTTGTAGCCTATCCCCGATGTTATTCAATCTGTATATTGAGCAACCAGAAAAGGAAACAAAAGAAAAGTTCGAAGTAGGTATTAAAATCCATGGAGAAGAAATAAAAACTTTGAGGTTCGCCGATGACTTTGTAATTCTGTCAGAGACAGCAAAGGACCTGGAAGAGCAGTTGAACAAAATGGACAGTGTCTTGAAAGGAGGATATAAGATGAACATCAACAAAATCAAAACGAGGATAATGGAATGTAGTCGAATTAAGTCGGGCGATGCTGAGGGAATTAGATTAGAAAATGAGACACTTAAAGTAGTAAAGGTGTTTTGCTATTTGGGGAGCAAAATAACTGATGATGGTCGAAGTAGAGAGGATATAAAACGTAGACTGCCAATGGCAAGGAAAGCGTTTCTGAAGAAGACGAATTTGTTAACATCAAGTATAGATTTAAGTGTCAGGAAGTGGTTTCTGAAAGTATTTGTATGGAGTGTAGCCATGGATGGTAGTGAAACGTGGACGATAAATAGTTTGGACAAGAAGAGAATAGAAGCTTTCGAAATGTGATGCTACAGAAAAATGCTGAAGATTAGATGGGTAGATCACATGACTAATGCGGAGGTACTGAATAGAATTGGGGAGAAGAGGCTTGTGGCACAACTTGACTAGAAGAAGGGATCGGTTGGTAGGACATGTTCTGAGACATCGAGGGATCACCAGTTTAGTATTGGAGAGCAGCGTGATTGGTAAAAATCGTAGAGGGAGACCAAGAGATGAATACACTAAGCAGATTCAGAAGGATGTAGGCTGCAGTAGGTACTGGGAGATGAAGAATCTTGCACAGGATAGAGTAGCATGGAGAGCTGCATCAAGCCAGTCTCAGGACTGAAGACCACAACAACAACATCTACATTATTCCGTGATTTATTCAGTTTTCAAATTTATACTGACTTTTTGATCACCCGGTATATGTAACTACAGAGGAGTTTATGTGGATTCAGATCACCACCTTGCAATTGCGGAACAAAGAGCTCGAATATCTAACGCAAGGAAAGTGAAAAAAATTTCAAAGGAAGTATACTACAACCAAGAACAAAGCTAAAAAAAGGAAGAGCCAGCTAAATCGTCTCTGAGAAGGTCATTAAGGCAGCAGAAGAAGTTGTAGGGAAAGAAGGAAAACAACCAAGAAATTCCTGGTTTGATGAAGATTCTAAGAGAAACGAAAAAATCCTGGCTATAGAAAAATGCTTGATAAATCCTACACATGTTTAGCGCTAAGAAATTATCCAGATAAAACGAAAGAAGAGAAGAAACTGCATCAGAAGAAGAAAAGGGATTGGGATAGAAAGCAGACTGTGGAAGTGGAGGTAGTTGGAAAAACAAATGATATCAGAAACTTCTGTCAGAAAATTAATAGTGAAAGAACATTTAAGCCACGTATTAATTTATGTAAAAGTACAAATAGGGAACTGCTAACTGATGACCAACAGATATTGGAGCGTTGGGTAGAATATTTTAGTGAACTGATGAATGCCCCAGAGCCCCCTTTTGAAGATATCCTAACCCACCCAAAAGCAGATGATGCAGTCCCCTTTTCTCAAGGCGAAGTAGACAAAGCAATAGCCCGACTGGAGAACAGTAAAGTTCTAGGGGCTGATAATATAACATTAGAACTATAGAAAGCCGGAGCAGTTGAATTAAATCGCAGGATATACAAGATTTTATGCCATATCCGGAAAAGGAAGTGTTGCCAGAAGAATGGAGTGTAGAGATAGTGTGGTACACAAGAAAGGAAATATATACGGCAACTATAGAGGCATTACACTCCTAAATGTTGTATTGTTTTGTGAAATATCTTGTTTAGTAGACTCTCACCCATAGCAGGAAACGTTATTGGAAGTTATCAATGTGAATTCAGCCTGGGAAAGTCAACTGTGGACCAGATATATACTCTCCGGCAAATAGTAAAAAAGACCATCGAATTTAATGTTGGTGTGTACAATCTTTTCATTGATGTTAAATCTTCATATGACGCAATAAATCGGACTACACTTTATGGGGCAATGAGGGAATTTCGGGTGCCTGGGAAGTTGGTGCGGTTGATAGACCTCCAGTGTACTGTGCCAGTGCAGTCCGGGCTATCACCCCAGTGTCCCACAGGAACTGGGCTAAGACAAGGCCTACTCTTCAATTTGGCACTCGATAAAGTGGCGCGTGAATCGGGTATCCAGACAAGAGCTACAGACAAGTCCTTATAACTGTTGCGATTTACGAATGATTTGGACCTTAACATTTAGAGATCTACAGTATCAGCTCTGAAACTGAGGGCAGAGAAGCTGAGCCTGAAAATTAATGAAGGAAAGACCAAGAATACGTATAATGCTAGAAATCAACCTATACAGCCCACAGTAGCTCTTGATAGGACAACTTTTGAAAGAGTGGAATGTTTCACTTGTCTGGTCGCAAAGACAGAAGCAAACGGCAGAACTTAGACTGAAATTATGGCCCTCAAAAGATGTTATTTTGGAATGCTGCGACATTCTAAATCCAAGCTTCTGTCACGAGAGACTTTAGTGCCGACTCTATAAAACGCTGATACGCCAAGTACTTACGTATGGTTCAGAAGCAAGGACAATTATCAAACAGGGTGAAAGTAGCGAGATATGCCCAGGAGGATGTAATACATAGGTCGACTCTTCTACGAACGTACACTTCTCGAATTTTACTGGTAGACCATACCATGATGTACAACGTCTTTCTCGCAGCGTGTGCCATTTGAGATGGTTGAGCACGACGGTTTTGCCCTTTAGAAATGAACCTGAAACCAAATGTGCTGATCTTCTTTGGATCTCCGTTTCCTCTATCAGTCCTATCTGGTGCGGATCCTAGAGGGACGAGCAATATTCAGCTATTGGTCGAACGAGTGTTTTGTAAGCTGCTTCCTTTTTGATGGACTACATTTTCTTTTTGGATTCTTCCGGTGAGTCTCAGTCTGGTACGTGCCTTACCCGCGATTAACGTCACGTGTCCCTTCCACTTTAAATCGTTTCGTACGCATACTATTAGATATTTTATAGAAGTAACTGCATCCAGTGATTGGTCTGCTATCGTGTAGTCGTACAGTAAAGGATCAAAAATGGTTCAAATGGCTCTGAGCACTATGGGACTCAACTGCTATGGTCATAAGTCCCCTAGAACTTAGAACTACTTAAACCTAACTAACCTAAGGACAGCACACACATCCATGCCCGAGGCAGGATTCGAACCTGCGACCGCAGCAGTCGCACGGTTCCGGACTGCGCGCCTAGAACCGCGAGACCACCGCGGCCGGCAGTAAAGGATCGTTTCGTCTCTGTATTCGCAATACGTTACATTTGTTCATGTTGAAGCACAGTTCCTAATCAATGCACCAAGAATCTATCCTCTTCAGGTCTCCTTGCATTCCGCTACAATGTTCTATAATGTATACAGCCACATCATCCGAAATAAAGCTCACGGAAGTTCCGACGTTATCTACTAGGTAATTTGCATACACTGTTAAAAGTAATGATCCTATTACACTCCCTTGGGCCACACTGGAAGTTACTTTGACGTCTGAAGGCTTATCTCCGTTATAAATGACATGTTGTGCTCCGTTTGCTGGAAGCTCTTCAGTCCAGTCCCACAGATTGTGTGATTTTCCGTACGCTCGTAATTTCTTCATCAGATGGCAGTGTGAAACTGTATGGAACGCCTTGCGGAAGTCGAGGAACATGGCGACTACCTGGGAGCCTGTATCTACTGCTTTCTGGGTCTGCTTCTGGATGAACAGAGCGAGTTAGGCTTCACACACTCGTTGTTTTCGGAACCCTTATTGATTCCTTCAGATCAACTGTAGATATTAATATGAGTAGAGATGATCACTAGCTGAAGGCAAACAATATGCGACCACATGTTACTGGAAGACAAATCACACAAACTTACCCATCAATGTGTAGTTGAAAACACACTGATAAAGCATGAAAAACAAGGATGTCCATATCGGTAGGAACACGGGTTAATTTACTAATTGGGCAGTAAACAAGTTAGTCAAGTTAGTAGTGAAGTACAGGACTCGCGGTCGCCAACTAATTGCAATCCCACGACATAATACCGTCAATGAGTGACTTTTATCCAATAAATAACAATAAAATGGAGGTGGTTAAGTATGATACTGGGCTCACAAAACATATATGGTATAGCCCAACATGCTTGCCATGAAGTGACTAGAATAACTCTTTAGTGACTGTGCATTCCTATCGTAACAAATATAGCATTTTCCCCTTATTGAACGAGAGGTATGCTGAGGAGCATTCGCAACACCCGTAATGAATAGTGAACGTTTTCGTTGCTAATTCCACAGATTGCAATGCGGACTGTCTAACGAGTTCGGAACAGCTCTTCTCCTTACCGAGACCACCAAAACAGTGGTCCCCTGTTTACACAAGGCGTTTACCAGCGTGTCCCGCAACTTGCATCACTTTCCCAGAGTCCAGTGCATAAATCACCTTGGCATAAGCACTGCTGCTTCAGATATATCGATAGGAAAAGAACTGTGTTTTGGCACACTTCATCAGCAGAAGTACTTGGACCAGAGTGATTAAAGTGTTTTACTGTATACACGGTGTTTCCGTAAGAGCGTGAAAAAATTTAACAGGACGCAGAGGATGTTCCACTGAACAATTTGAGGTAGGAGTCGGAGAAGCCAGCTTAAGGAGATAGTAGGAATAAAATTATATTACTGTGTACTTTTTTATTTACATTGACACAATGAATGTACAATCTGTACTGTATCTCACAAAATGTATTAAAACGGACGGCCATCAACCTTAGTGCAAGCATGACATATGCGAACAAGATTCTGGCGCACCCTGACAAACATGCCTGGTGTGTTTAGAATCACGTCCGAGACAGCTACAATTCTGGCAACAAATTCCATCTCCGTATCCAAAGGGGTCTCGTACAAAAACGACTTTAGGTATCCCCATGGGAAATAATCAAGAGGGTTTAGGTCAGGTGAGCTCGCAGGCCATGGAATAGGATTTCCCCTTCCAATCCAGCGACCAGGATATACTGTACCGATACTGCTCCATTGTACTGCGTTGTGTCTCTGGATAGCGCTGAGTAAAGAGCGGGTCTGTCATTGACTCATAGCACGCTCTGTCATGGATCAATGTAGATGCGATACAACAGAACCACCTTATGGACAAGTAAAGTAAACAAAACATCCCTCATGACTTACTGGTAATCAGACTCGTCGACCTTGTTTCCTTGCAGGAAAAAAGAGAATGTGCATGTAAATAAACAGCGCAGTACGTGTAAACTTGTACGCTTGATAGTCGTAAATAACCTGGAAGGCAGTAATGATAGACAAAGCGGTAGACAAGTCTACGCCCATATCTCCTTAAGCTGGCTTCTCCTACCCCAGGTTCTCTATTTCAAATTTTTCAGTGGAGCATTTTCTATCTCCTGTTACATTATTGCACGCTTTTATGGAAACACACTGTACACAGCCACCTTTCCAACTCATTGAATTTTACAGCAACCAGGAATGTTTAAGCTGCGGGTAAAAGTGTGTTGCGAAGTTGAACCAAAATTTCGCAATTTTCTGCTTCAGTCACTTTTTGATATGTACCTAGTGGTCATAAATAAACTGACAGTGTGCTGAGTGCTGCAGTGCGGGTTGTATGCAGTGCAGGACGCTAAACTATCGTAGTTGTTTTCACTAATCGGTGCGCTCAAGGAGTATCCTGAAAAAAATAATAGTCTTCTTTTTGCCACCAAGTGAAAATATGCCGCTGTCAGTATCCAGAATGTGATGTGGGTGCAGGAAAAGAGGAGGAACGATGAAAAACATGATAACGGTGATTCTGGCGCTTTTATTCAGTATGGCCTCCCGACTCACCAACATTCTGGATCCGTAACAAGACGTGGTTGACAGTTGCTCGCAACATATCCGGTGTAATCAGAGCTATATGTCGTCGTGTGCTAGCTTTTATATCAGGAGGAGTCCAGATACATCCCTGATAGGCACGATCGTTCAGAAAGCCTCACACCCAGAAGTGACATGGATTTAGGTCGGGGACCTGGAAGGCCACATCTCCCGATATTGCCTAGAGATGATGCAGTCGTTACCGGAGAATTCTGGAAGCAAATCTTTTACCTGGCAAGCGACATCTGGTGTCGCCCCATCTCCCATGAAGTTAGTGGTGTGGAGGCAGTCGCGTTCTTGCAGAGTTGGAATCACGTGTTGCACGTGCACGTCCCTGTGAGGTGCAGACGTCACTGCACGTCCAACAGGATCGTGAAGTATCACCTCACAGCAGAAAAAAGGACCGAGAATGAACGAGCTTGTGAAACCACACCATACAGTCACACAGGCTGACTCCCATGGATCATCATGCGCAACTTGTGACAGATTAGAACCGCACATACGACAGTTCTGTGTTTTCACGGCACCGTACACAGTAAAATCTGCATCATCCGTCAATAGAATATCCCCCAGGCACATGTCACCCATTTCCATGCCTTCCAAAAAACGAAGGGCAACGCCACGGTGTTGTAGCCCATCTTCGAGCTACATTTGGTGCCCATTCTGAATCTTGTAGGGATACCACTGGCGCGTCTTCTTTCGAAATTTTGACCATGTGACAGACAGTTGCCATTACACAGCTCGACCACCAGCAGCAAATTCTGAGGCACGTTCGGCTATAGCTACAGCAACTTCCTGAACAACTGCTCCACCGTCTAATTCACCTTTTCTTCAAATTTCTCGATCCTGTTCTTTAGCCCGTTCATTGACACTGGGCTTCTTCGCAGAAGATTCCCGCAATGCAGCACTGCAGTTACTGCCGTTCTGTTACAACAACTTTACCAGCAATGTGCAGTCTTTGCTTTCAGTAACCATTACAATTCGTACGAGAAACTTCAACCTTCTTAATCAGTCACTTCACAAAGATATCAACACATATCCCCAAGCAACAGACAGCATACTGCCGTCAAATCAGGAAATATTACACATTCTGATTGCTTACAGCGCCCTATTTTCATCTGGTGTCATAAATGATAAGAATTTGTTTTCTGAGCATAGTCCGCTCGTGGACCGATTAATGAGCATACGTACAATGCTTCAGAGTGCTGAAATCTATACAACCCGCACTGCGGCACTCGAAACACCGTCAGCTTAATTATATCCACACTGTATTTCGTAAATCCTAGTTCACAGTATGTGTTTCAGCAGCACACGTCCATTTTCGTGTGGCTAAATCTAATTATCACGTTGTATTATTTGTGTCGTAAAAGTCATTTTGACATAGATGTGTCGATAGCAGCTGCTTGTATTAATTTTGTTTCATTTGTTTAAAAATTTTATGGTACCAGTTTTGGGCATTAGCCCCTTTTATCTGTCAGTGGCTATTAAAATGCATCACGTGTGTAATCTTTTTCATACAGCCTCATATGTACAACTGCTTGCATAATGATAGTAAACGGCTTGTTACAGAGAGCTCATATCAATGTCTGATAGAACAGACACTGTTGGCGATACATAGATGTACAAAATTAAATAACTCACTGAATTCTTTGGCCTCAGCTGTATTACGTGAAGCTCTCCTACCCAATAGTAACATATAAAATGATTCTGGGCCAGGACTCGAATCCTGATTTCCCGCTTGTCGCAAGTGCTCACCTTAACCGCCTTGGTTATCCATGCAAGTTCTCTGGACCGACTCGTACTTCCGTATATCACATTATCTACATCCGTCTATCGGAGTCCACTAAATCCATCCCTAATGCTCGCAACATTACTTCGATTAATGTAAGGACGAGGCGTGTTTTTCAAGTAAGTACCGTTTTGAAATTTTAAAAAAAGACGTGCTAAGATATCTCAATAATTTTATTTTTACATGAAAGCCTGTAACTTAATCTACGCACTGACGCCATTACAGCGTAATTCTTCGTTGTTTTCGTTGTGTACGGAGTGTTTAAGATGCCTCCGATAATCGTGAGTCCCGCCGACTGTGAGCTACGGGCTTTTACAAGATTTCTTAGTGCTAAAGGCCTAAAAGCGGTCAATATTAATCGTGAGATCCGTGCAGTTTACGGAGAAAACATTATGAGTGATGGAATGGTAAGTTGGTTGTTGGTTGTTTTGGGGAAGGAGACCAGACAGCGAGGTCATCGGTCTCATCGGATTAGGGAAGGACGGGGAAGGAAGTCGGTCGTGCCCTTTGAAAGGAACCATCCCGGCATTTGCTGGAGTGATTTAGGGAAATCACGGAAAACCTAGATCAGGATGCCCGGGCGCGGGATTGAACCGTCGTCCTCCCGAATGCGAGTCCAGTGTCTAACGACTGCGCCACCTTGCTCGGTCGGAATGGTAAGAAAGTGGGTGAGAGCAGTTAAAGATGGCCGCATAAATGTGCATGATGAACATTGGAGTGGGCGTCAAAAAATGGTTCAAATGGCTCAGAGCACTATGGGACTTAACTTCTCAGGTCATCAGTCCCCTAGAACTTAGAACTACTTAAACCTAACTAACCTAAGGACGTCACACACATCCATGCCCGAGGCAGGATTCGAACCTGCGGCCGTAGTGGTCGCGCGGTTAAAGACTGAAGCGCCTACAACCGCTCGGCCACTCCGGCCGGCGGAGTGGGCGTCCTTCGGTCGTTAATGTAAGGTTTGGTGCAGGAAGTGGACAATAAGGTGAGAGAAAACAGACGCTTTACGATTTCCACCTTGCGGGATGAATTTCCTAATGTTTCTCGTAGTGTTTTGTATGGCCTTGTTACTGAGCACTTGATTTATCAAAAAAAGTGCGCACGTTGGGTACCGAAAATGTTGACGGATGTGCACAAAACCAAACGTTTAGGCAGTGCATTGACTTTCCTTGAGCGGTACCACAACGACGGTGATGATCTCTTAACCCAAATTGTTACAGGCGATGGAACATGAGTGGCCTACGTCACACCAAAATCAAAACAACAGTCCATGGAAGTTTAGCAAGGGCATCGTTTTGCTGCAAGACAATGCCCGTCCGCATGTGGCGGATGATACCAAAGATCTCATCACATCTTTTCGATGGGAAACTCTAGATCATCCTCCGTACAGCCCCGATCTTGCGCCAAGTGACTACCATCTGTTCCTGAAACACTTGGGCGGTCAGCGACTTCAAGGCGATGACGAAGTCAAAACAGTGGTGATGTAGTGGTTAACAAGTCAGGCGGCACACTTCTATGAAGAGGGTATTCAAAAACTGGTACAACGTTATGACAAGTGCCTCAATATTGACGGAAATTATGTAGAAAAGTAGATTAAGGTACAGGCTTTCATGTCAAAATAAAATTATTGAGATATCATAGCACGTCTTTTTTAAATTTCAAAACGGTACTTACCTACAAACCACGCCTCGTATTACAAGTGTAGGTGGCCACATGACGATAACAACAGTGATCTCGATTCCTCATTATCTCACTCCGCCTGCTGCGAGAATCCAAGTAATATTGCGAGCATTAGGTAATGGAAATGCCGTGTGGTTAGGGCCTGCTGTCGGGTAGACCGTTCGCCTGGTGCAAGTCTTTCGAGATGACGCCACTTCGGCCACGTGTGTGCCGATGGGGATGAAATGATGATGATAAGGACAAGACAACACCCAGTCCCTGAACGGAGAAAATCTGCGACTCAGCCGGGAATTGAACACGGGCCGGTAGGTATGACATTCCGTTGCGCAGACCAGTCAGCTACCAGGGGCGGACAGGTAATAAGTTTAGTAGACCAGGCTAAAGGGATGTAGACAGTGTGACATATGAAAGTTTGGGTCGCTCTGGAGAAAGTGTGCCGACAGCTGAAGTGTTTAAGGCGACCAGTAACGATATCTGGGCAGTCCGGGTTCAACTCCTGATCTAGAATAGATTATCACATGTCGCTATAGAGTACAACTACAGTGATCGAATGGAACCTTATGACGACATACCTAATAATCCACGGATAACAACGGTGACACGTAATGGCATGGAAGTAATGAGGCCTTGGAAGATGGCTGTAGGGATTTGGCACCAGATCTGCTAATATACAAGTGACCTAATTTCCTCGAATTCCGCGGAGGGGGCGATAAGCTCTGATGTCACGTTCAATCAGGTTAATCAGGATTAGATCTGGCGAGCTGGGGGTCCAGCACATCAATTGGAAATCGCGACTTTGTTCCTTGAATCACATCATCTCACTCCTGGACTTCTGAGGAGGCGTGTTATCTTGCTGAAAAATGTCACTTCTGTTCTGGCATAACCACAAGCGCCGGAATGAAGACGAACGTAAGACCAGAGAAGGCGGTGAGGAAACGTCGGCTAATGGTGCGCGGAACTGGACCGCTCTGCGCCATGAGACACATCTGGAAGAAGTGAATGTAAGCGACAAACCTGCCAGCCTCGGAGCTCAGATCGCCTCAGTGAACTGACGTTCGTGCAACGTATTTGCTGAGCATGCTACAAGAACAACTTTTTTTTTCCTTTATTGTCATTTCATTCCCCTGCCCCATATGGGCAGTGGAGGGCTGTCAGTGGCACAATCCGCCGCTCTTCAGCCGAGTGACACGACAACTAAAACAAGAATAAAATGATACATACATAAGGAGATAAAAAAGGGGAACATAAAATAGAGTAAGCGAAGAAAATGGAGGTAAAAACACATTGACAAGGAGACGTTCATGGGGGACAGTTAAAAAGTGACCAGAAAGTTAAAAAACACAGTTGGCGATTCTTAAAACACAGAGAAGACACTGAATGCGCATGCACAGGTTAAAAGTCGGAAACAGTATTAAAAACACTCCAGAACAACACACTTCAAACCCACTTGGAGCACACACGATGAAGAATAAAACTGCCAGGTGAGACCTGCCGAGGGAAAGGTCACAGAGGACGGAAAAGGAGGGAAGAGCATGGGACAGCAGTGGAAGCGGCGGGATGAAGAGAGGAGGGGCATCAGTGGGTACACGAAGAGGCAGGAGACACGTGGGGCAGGAGACGAAGAGGGAAGACAGGGCAGGAGGGAGCGCAGAGACACTGAAAGGAGGCACAAGAGATGGAGGGGGAGTAGGAGGGGGAAGCCGCTCAGGAGGAGGGAGGGGGAGGAGAGGGAGCCCTGAGGAGGAGGCAGGAAGAGGGGGTTAGAGTTGGTAGGAAGGGTAGATGTCAGGGCGAAGCTCATCATCCGGGAAGGGTAAAGTTGTGTTGGGAGAGGAGATGGAGGGTGTGGAGATGGAGAGACGGTGGGACACAACGGTAAAGGCGCAGCAACTGGTTGGGGGTGGAGAAGAAGGGAGACACCAGGGGGCGAGGGGGATCAAGGCAGCGGACAATATATAGTGTGCGGATGTGTTCAAGGAAAAGGAGAAGCTGGGGGAAGGGGATGAGGTCGTAACAAGAACAACTACTAGTAATCCATATCAGATACATGTCTCGACTTTGCTTATAGCGAGAACTGTTACTGTTAGCATGTTACTTGTGACACCGATGTCCACTACTGCCCACTAAAATTGCTACACCACGACGATGATGTGCTACAGACGCGAAATTTAACCGACAGGAAGAAGATGCTGTGATATGCAAATGATTAGATTCTCAGAGCATTCACGCAAGGTTAGCGCCGGTGGCGACACCTACAACGTGCTGACATGAGGAAAGTTTACAACCGATTTCTCATACACAAACAGCAGTTGACTGGCGTTGCCTGGTGAAACGTTGTTGTGATGCCTCGTGTAAGGAGGAGAAATGCGTACCATCACGTTTCCGACTTTGATAAAGGTCGGATTGTAGCCTATCGGGATTGCGGTTTACCGTATCGCGACATTGCTGCTCGCGTTGGTCGAGATCCAATGACTGTTAACAGAATATGGAATCGGTTGGTTCAGGAGGGTATTACGGAACGCCGTGCTGGATCCCAACGGCTTCGTATCACTAGCAGTCGAGATGACAGGCATCTTATCCGCATGGCTGTAACGGATCGTGCAGCCACGTCTCGATCCCTGAGTCAACAGATGGGGACGTTTGCAAGACAACAACCATCTGCACGAACAGTTCGACAACGTTTGCAGCAGCATGGTCTATCAGTTCGGAGACGATGGCTGCGGTTACCCTTGACGCTGCATCACAGACAGGAGCGCCTGCGATGGTGTACTCAACGACGAACCTGGGTGCGCGAATGGAAACACGTCATTTTGTCGGATGTTCCGGCACCCCTTGACGACCACTTACTTTATATACAGTGGAAATTATTATGACAGGACGAATGGAACAGCCATGGGTTCGCCACTAGCACCAGCAATAGCGAATTTTTTCATGGAGGATTTTGAAGGACGAGCGTTGAGCAGTGCTCACCTCCGCCCATCATGCTTCTACAGATACGTCGACGACACCTTTTTAATCTGGCCACATGACAGTGACACGCTGCAGCAGTTCGTCGAACATTTGAATGGTGTATGTCCAAACATAAAATTTACAACGGAGGTAGAGAAGGTTCTTGAATAAATGTCTCTCGGTGTTCATGCCGCGTCAATTCAGGATAAAACTCCAAGCTTTCGACCACTAACTCCATGGTCGTCGTCAGGGCTAAAACTGACTGACGTGAACTGGCGAGGCTCCCACTTTTATATGCAAAGGACGGTTTCTGATTGGCTGGAATACGTCATAGCACCAGCGATATGGCGCGTAGTGAAGTGGTGCCCTCTACTTCCATAGATGTAGTTTCTACCCCGCGTTGCTTGCAGCGCCATCCCTTGAATCAGGAGATAAAGTGCAGGAAGTTTTCCTCTGCGATTTTTCTTTATCCAGTGCACTCTTCCAGGTGTTGCTATGTGCATAACCGTTGTCTCTGTTAAAGTTATTATCGCTAAGTCTAATTTAGACTGCTTCCCGGATCACAGAGTCCCAGTAATTCGATGCGTTTCTTCAAATAAAATCTTATCCTTGTTTAGCAGGCTATGCTCAGTCACCGCTGATTTTTCCAAAAACCTGTAATTCAGGTGGCGCTGGTGCTCGATGCAGCGGTCGGCAACGGTTCTTAAGACTGGCCCACGTAATTCTTGCCGCATTCGCAAGTAATACTATAAATTACCGGCACCCTTAAGCCGAAACTATCTTTGACTGGTCTCAACATTTCGTTAATTTTCCTAGGTGGTCGGAAAACTGGTTTTATTCCTTGCCTCTTTAGGGCTCTGCCTATCCTGCTTGTTGTAGCACCGCAAAATGGAAGCCGTTCTATGAGTTGTTCCTCTTCTCGTTTATGGACGGCATCGTGTCTTACTTTCTTGGACAATACTGATTTAATTTCCTCTTGGAAACAGTCGTCAAATGGTTACTCTTGGGACCGAGGTGGTCCTTGTCGGAAATAGTCCCGGCTCTGTGTACTAAAGTATTCAGCATAGCTCTCTTCTGAGACGGATGATGGAAGCTGTGGCTATGCAGATATAAGTCTGTATGGGTTGGCTTCCTGTACACAGAATGACCCAGTCGTCCATCCGGTTTTCGCTCCACCAACACATCTAAAAAGGTAACTTCTCTTCCTTCGCTACCTCCGTTGTAAATTTTATGTTTGGATATATACCATTCAAATGTACGACGAACTGCTGCAGCGTGTCACTGTCATGTGGCCAGATTAAAAAGGTGTCGTCGACGTATCTGTAGAAGCATGGTGGGCGGAGGTGAGCACTGCTCAACGCTCGCCCTTCAAAATCCTCCATGAAAAAATTCGCTATTGCTGGTGCTAGTGGCGAACCCATGGCTGTTCCATTCGTCATGTCATAATAATTTCCACTGTATAAAAAGTAAGTGGTCGTCAAGGTGTGCCGGAACAACTTCAAAATTTCTGAGGAAACATGAGCAGCCAACAGTTGTGTCATCCATAGGTACTTTGGTGAACAGAGAAACCATGTCGAGGCTGACCATGATATCATTTGGGCCTATCTTCATCTGTTTTATGATATCAAGAAACATTTTTGAATTCTTAAAATGATGTGGGCAGGTTCTGTTTACAGCATCATGATGGTCGCATCCGTGTTTGGCGACATTGTGGTGAACTCACATTGGAAGTGTGTATTCGTCATCGCCATACTGGCGTATCACCCGCCGTGATGGTATGGGGTGCCATTGATTACACGTCTCGGTCACCTCTTGTTCGCATTGACGGCACTTTGAACAGTGGACTTTACTATTCAGATGTCCTACGACCCGTGGCTCTACCCTTCATCCGATCCCGGGGAAACACTACATTTCAGCAGGATACTGCACGACCGCATGTTTCAGGTCCTCTACGGGCCTTTGTGGATACAGAAAATGTTCTACTGCTGCCCTGGCCAGCACATTCTCCAGATCTCTCACCAATTGAAAACGTCACACTACGCCAGTCACTACTCTTGATGAACTGTGGTATCGTGTTGAAGCTGCATGGGCAGCTGTACCTGTACACGCCATCCAAGCTCTGTTTGACTCAATGTCCAGGCGTATCAAGGCCGTTCTGACGGACAGAGGTGGTTGTTCTGGATGCTCATTCCTCAGGATCTAAGCACCCAAATTGCGTGAAAATCTAATCATATGTCAGTTCTAGTATAATATATTTGTCCAATTAATACCCGTTTATCATCTGCATTTCTTCTTGGTGCAGCAATTTTAATGGCCAGTAGTGTATCTCCAAAGTTAAGTATCGTTAATTTGCTTTCTACAAATAAAACTACTAACGTTTTCAGAGAACGCTGCATCCCTTAGGCACCCTATTAAAGACAAGTGGGAAAGACCCCACAACTTTTGTCGAGTAAGATGATCGCCACGAAGGGGTGTGGTCTGCACCAAGTGCACGATACTCCTTGGCCGTCATGGCGCCTTGCACGAGCTTCTCTGTACCGTACAGGACCTTCTACATACGGTCGTGCATTATCCTGCTGAAATGTATGGTTTCGCAGGGATCGAATGAAGGGTAGAGCCACGGGTCGTAACACATCTGAAATGTAACGTCCACTGTTCAAAGTGCCGTCAATGCGAACAAGAGGTGACCGAGACGTGTAACCAATGGCATCCCATACCATCATCCCGGGTGATACGCCATATGGCGATAACGATTACAAGTTTCCAATGTGCGTTCATCGCCATGTCGCCAAACACGGATGCGACCATCATGATGCTGTAAACAGAACCTGGATTCATCAGAAAAAATGACGTTTTGCCATTCGTGCACCCAGGTTCGTCGTCGAGTACACCATCGCAGGCGCTCCTGTCTGTGATGCAGCGTCAAGGGTAACCGCAGCCATGGTCTCCGAGCTGATAGTCCATGCTGCTGTAAACGTCGTCGAACTGTTCGTGCAGATGGTTGTTGTCTTGCAAACGTCCCCATCTGTTGACTCAGGGACCGAGACGTGGCTGCACGATCCGTTACAGCCATGCGGATAAGATGCCTGTCATCTCGACTGCTAGTGGTACGGATCCGTTGGGATCCAGCACGGCGTTCCGTATTACCCTCCTGAACCCACCGATTCCATATTCTGCCAACAGTCATTGGATCTCGACAAACGCGAGCAGCAATGTCGCCATACGATAAACTGCAATCGCGATAGGCTACAATCCGACCTTTATCAAAGTCGGAAAGGTGATGGTACGCATTTCTCCTCATTACACGAGGCATCACAACAACGTTTCACCAGGCAACGCCGGTCAACTGCTGTTTGTGTGTCAGAAATCGGTTGGAAACTTTCCTCATGCTGTAGGTGTCGCCACTGGCGTCAGCCTTGTGTGAATGCTCTGAAAAGCTAACCATTTGCGTATCACAGCAACTTCTTCCTGTCGGATAAATTTCGCATCTGTATCACGTCATCTTCGTGGTGTAGCAATTTTAATGGTCGGTAGTGTACTTGTTATAGAGAAATCTGACTTGGAATCAAACTGACTTTCGTGCAAAAATTACTACTTACTTGACCACGGAGCAGTGACTGGTTCCTGCAACTGATCTCGTGCGCACCACAGCAAACTGTCTTTAAATCTCAAATTGGCGTCCCTCTGTGTACAGAGAGCGACAAAACTTGGTGGGGACGTACTGACCATTCACCAAGCTGCATTTTTTGCAGAAAGAACAGGCGTTTACTCGTTTCGAAAGACAGGAAAGTGAACGCCTGCTACTTTCGTCCTAAAGTTTTCGGTTCCGTTCGATGGCTGAAATTTTGGAGACGGCGGCCCAACCCTCAGTTTCGAAACAGCCAACCGCGCGGCCGAACGCCTCGAGACGCACCAGGTGCCACCGGAGCCCGGCTTCGAAAATAACAGTCAGCTGCCTTCCCAGGCTGCCTCTGCAATACTAAACCGAGAGCATCCTCCAGTATTTGCTTAGCTGTCTGCATTTGTCATTACACCCACATTCATTGAAAACGAGCTTATCATCCATGTAGGTGATTATAGGTACATGCTGTGCCGGCTGTAATTGAGATGAGAGTAAAGAAGACTCCCAGCGTTACTTTCTTTCCTGACACGTCATGGAAAATACGGGAAAGTAAAATACGAGCTAATACAGGCAGAGTTAATACAGTTCGCCGAAATTGATATAGCAATATCATACGATATAGCAATATTGCTATATCATACGATATAGCAATATCATACGATAAACCGCAATCGCGATAGGCTACAATCCGACCTTTATCAAAGTCGTAAAGGTGATGGTACGCATTTCTCCTCATTACACGAGGCATCACAACAACGTTTCACCAGGATAACAGGACGCAGCATGTCATTCTCAATGGAGAGAAGTCTTCCGAAGTAAGAGTGATTTCAGGTGTGCCGCAGGGGAGTGTCATAGGACCGTTGCTATTCACAATATACATAAATGACCTTGTGGATGACATCGGAAGTTCACTGAGGCTTTTGCGGATGATGCTGTGGTGTATCGAGAGGTTGTAACAATGGAAAATTGTACTGAAATGCAGGAGGATCTGCAGCGAATTGACGCATGGTGCAGGGAATGGCAATTGAATCTCAATGTAGACAAGTGTAATGTGCTGCGAATACACAGAAAGATAGATCCTTTATCATTTAGCTACAAAATAGCAGGTCAGCAACTGGAAGCAGTTAATACCATAAATTATCTGAGAGTACGCATTAGGAGTGATTTAAAATGGAATGATCATATAATGTTGATCGTCGGTAAAGCAGATGCCAGACTGAGATTCATTGGAAGAATCCTAAGGAAATGCAATCCGAAAACAAAGGAAGTAGGTTACAGTACGCTTGTTCGCCCACTGCTTGAATACTGCTCAGCAGTGTGGGATCCGTACCAGATAGGGTTGATAGAAGATATAGAGAAGATCCAACGGAGAGCAGCGCGCTTCGTTACAGTATCATTTAGTAATCGCGAAAGCGTTACGGAGATGATAGATAAACTCCAGTGGAAGACTCTGCAGGAGAGACGCTCAGTAGCTCTGTACGGGCTTTTGTCAAAGTTTCGAGAACATACCTTCACCGAAGAGTCAACCAGTATATTGCTCCCTCCTACGTATATCTCGCGAAGAGACCATGAGGATAAAATCAGAGAGATTAGAGCCCACACAGAGGCATACCGACAATCCTTCTTTCCACGAACAATACGAGACTGGAATAGAAGGGAGAACCGATAGAGGTACTCAAGGTACCCTCCGACACACACCGTCAGGTGGCTTGCGGAGTATGGATGTAGATGTAGATGTAGATGTAAAACCACAAAAATTACACTGACGGAAAGAAAAATAGCATCACCAAGAAGCACTTGTGCGGCCTAGACCAAAGTTGGTAGGCATGTTTATACAACTGAAAGATGATGTCTGTTAAAATTTTGCGCCAGTCGCATAACAGTGGCGCTAGTAGCGCACTGTGAGAATGTAAGTAAGGATTGTTTCAAATACACACTGTAACAATGAGCGTTAGTAACCTTTGAGACTGGACGTGGTGCGTTGATGTTATTCAACAATGTCTTTATGCGATAAAGATGAGGTTATCAGCACATCATTGAGTTTGAAGGTGATTATGTAATAGGGCTAAGAGAAGGTAGATGTTCCTTCTGCGATACTGCTGAAAGACTTGACAAGAGCCGGCCGGAGTGGCCGAGCGGTTCTAGGCGCTACAGTCTGGAACCGCGCGACCGCTAGGGTCGCAGGTTCGAATCCTGCCTCGGGCATGGATGTGTGTGATGTCCTTAAGTTAGTTAGGTTTAAGTAGTTCTAAGTTCTAGGGGACTGATGAAATCAGAAGTTAAGTCCCATAGTGCTCACAGCCATTTGAACCATTTTTTGAACTTGACAAGAATGTAGACACTGTACATGATTGCTGGCAGCGGAGGTCACGGAAATGTAGTATCACAAGAAGTCTGGAGTCCGGTAGCCTACTTGGCACAATCGACAGGAAAGACTATCGTGTTCTGTATATGGCTCTGGCCCATCGAACTGCATATGCAGCAGCAACTTGAACAGCGGTTGACAGCATAATAACACGACAAACTGTTACAAATGGGTTACTTCAAGGACAGACTTCCTGTAGCGTACACTCCACTGGCTCAAA